>NW_018253530.1:0-944 GCF_001263595.1 Phalaenopsis equestris
GGGATCAAGAGCAAGAAAGGGTAAGAAACATAGAGTTTGATGGGATTTCTAGAGAAATAAGTGAAGATAGAGACAAATGAGAGTGTGCGATAGTGGGAGAGAGAGAAGAAAGTTAAATATAAACTGACAAAAGGGAGCCAGAAAGTGAGGGGTGAATAAGTGATAGAAGGGGAAAAAGATTGAGTGAGATAAAGAGAGGAAGGAAGAAAGGAAGGAAGGGAGGTAGAGATAATCACTTCCTTGTTTATATTCCTCACTTGCTTTTCTCTTTTTAGCCATCCTGATTTCTCATTTTATATACCTCTCTTTCTCCCTCTATTTCTCACACTCTCTACTACATGTAACTCTCTCTCTCCATCGCTCTATCTATCACTTACTCTCCATCTCAAACCCTTGCATGCTTTCTCTCTCTTGCTTGGTCTCTCTCTATCTCTCTCTTGAGCTCACTTCCTCTCTTTCACTCCCTCCAACTATCTCTACCTCTTCCCCTCCTAATCCTCTTGCTCTTTCTCCCTCTATCATTCTTTCTCTTGCTCCATCTTCCCTCACTCTCTCTTCCCTCTACATTTTTCTCTTGCTCTCTCAATCTCACTACCATTAGGCTATCATGGAAAGAAGAGGCTATCTCTACCATTCTCTCGCTCTCATTACCGTTCTCTAGCCCTCTTTTCTATCACTATTTCTTTTCTCTCCTTTTTTACTCTTTCTCTACATCTATTCTCAAACACACACACTCTCTCTCTCCCTCTCTCCATCTCTAACTCTTAACCCACCCCTCTCCTCTCGTTTAATCAATCTCCTACTATCCATTACTCTCTCTCTTGCTCACTCTCTTTTACTGTTTCTTCCCTAAATCTATCTTCTCTTTTATATCTCTCTAAGTCCCTCTCCCTCTCTCCCTCTCTCGTACCCTCTATCTCTTCAATATAATTATCTCCCTCTCT
>NW_018253531.1:0-3320 GCF_001263595.1 Phalaenopsis equestris
TGCAAAGTGGCATCAAAATGTACAGTAAAATTTTAAATTATTTTAGTGATGTTTTCATGTATCATTAATTGAATGTTATATAGTAAAACCACCTTAGTTTTCGTTCCAAGTGTTCCTCTAGCTTGATCTCCTCCGTCTATTGACTAAACAAGCGATCAGGAGACTTTCCTTCTTCATCCCCACATGACCTATCCCGTATTCATTCACACTCAAACTTTAAGTTCTCGAGCTAGACTCTACCAAATCACATTGGTTTTGTTCCTAAACCTTCATCTACTCAAGACGAATATATCTATACAACTTATGCGATATGAAATATAGTAAATATGTATGGAGATACAAAATAGGTCTGGATTAAGGTTGAGGTTCAATACCTTTTTCTTAGAGGAGTAGGCTCAATCAGATGGTTGTGGCATCTTTGAATGGACCCAACGAACCTTCAAATGAAGTCCTAGGCCCTGGTGACTTGTCTATGTATGATTTCGACCGAACTCAATTTTAGGTGTTGGTCTAGAGCTGTGTTAAGGGTTGTTTAAGATGGGGCTTTTGTGGGGAATCAACTCCTCTCACTATAGGGATGGTGTGTGCACAGTTAATTGGGGTTTGGTGGACTATGGAGGTATGGAGAAGTCTGTCCTTGTTTGAGCAGAAATTTTGAGCTCAAACTTGGGCTCTCCTAGAGGGAATCAGAGGGGGAAAATGGTGGGCTTGAGTAGATGTGTTCTTGGATTGTCTCTGGCAAGATTTTGATAGAGTTTCCTCAAGAACTTTGATCATCTCCCCTTTGGTTGTGAAGGGGGTTGTTTAAGTAGAGGAGTTAGCTCAGGGCTTCAATTTGGGTTAAATTAATTGCTTATGTGGTGGGTTGAAATGTGCCAAAGCCAATAGAAGCTGGCCAGCTTGGATGGGCGTAATTGGGTTTGAATTTGAGCAAGGTGGTTTTGGGGTTTTCCGATGACTAGGGTCGCTGGCCAGAACATGGGAGGTGGTCGGGCAGGCAGGTGAGCCAAGGGGAGGTTTAATTATGATTAACTCCTAATGGTTTGGTATGTTGGAAAAAATTTCTTAGTTTAGGCTCAAAAAGGATAAAATCCCCTAAATCAAAGGACAATTGGTCCACAGCTTCAAAAGGGTGGGCTAGGTTGGTCTAGTCTGGTCATTAGGATCAGTTTGGTGACTGTGGTGTCATTACTTTGGTCACTTTGGCATGATTTAGTCAATTTTGGTGCATGGGTTCAATTTGGGTTAAATTGTCTTGAAGTTGGCTTTGGGTTAGGTTAGCCATGAAATTGAGCCCAATTGATTGATCGCCATAGGTCAGGGAAACACTTAGAAAAAATTCCACGATTTTTTAAATTAAATCTCTATCATTATTATTTAATTATGAATCAATTTTAATGATTTAATTAAATGTAAAATAATGTTTTAATTACCATAACTATATTTATATTTTTATTAAACTTCTCTGAGTTCAGAGGAACAAATTTTGTATTTTTATAATTTTTAAATTTATTTATTATAATTATTTTAATGGGAAAATATGAAAAATTCAATTTTAGCTCTTGAAAATTTATTTTTAACTTAGAAAAATTATGAAAAATATTCTAATGAGTTTTAAGTGATCAAATAATAATTAGGCACATTTTGAGGTATTTTGGTATTTTTGGGATAATTAAATATTATTAATTATTTTAAACTCAAAATAAAGCTAAAAAATCAAGTATCTTCTCAAAAATAAATTTTATTTTTACTAAGTGTCCCTGATCACAAGGAACTAAGAAAAACACTTTTCATAATTTTTCTAAGTGTACTTGATTCAATATAATTATATTTGTACAAAAATACAAGGTTTCTTAAAAAATCAACTTTAGTACTCAAACTTAGTTAAATAATTTTTAAATTTTTACAATGGGTAAACATTATTCTTATGCATAATGTGGAATTGATTTTATAAATTTTTAGGTAATATTTAATTTACATAAATTAATACAAGGTTTACATAATTAATTAACTATAGAAATATACAAAATAATTTAAATCATCATATCTTTTTCCTAAGCTCCTCTGACCATAGGAAACCTACTAAAAATATCCTTATAGTTTTTTAGATGATATTTTAATTTATATAATTAAAATAACTAATATAGCCATCCTAACTTGAAAATTTAGGTTAGAAGCACAGAGATGCTCTCTGACCTTAAAAAAATCACAGAACATCGCCCCCTATCATAAGGAATGAACCCTAAAATTTTCAAGCCATGGTGAGCAGTGCTTGATCATAATGAATTAAAATACTCCAGAGAGTATTTAATTCACTAAAAATCAAATAGTTGTGAGAAATGTTTGATCATAATGTATTAAAATAATCAAGAGAGTATTTAATTCATTAAAAATCAGAGAGTCAACAAATAATTTTTATTTTTAATGCATATTATTCTCCTCTGTTAACCGAGCAAGAGAGTATTTTATTTTATTTTTATGATTTTTTCTAGAGAAAGATATGGATTTTTGATGTTCAGACATTTAAATAAATTCAGAAAACCCATAATTTCATACTTAAATCAGTCAGCGCCACGCCATCTTCATCCGCACTGAATTTTACATGCGGCGCTGCACCATTTGATGCTGCCAACCACCTTAGCTACCGCGCGGCCCTCCTTTTCGTTCCAAGGGTTTCTCTAGCTTGATCTCCTCCGTCAATTAAATAAACGCGCGATCAGAAAACTTTCCTTCATCATTCCCACGTGACCTAACACGTAGTCATTCACACTCAAACCTTAAGATCTCGAGCTAGATTATACCAAATCACATTGGTTTTGTTCCTAAACCTTCATCTACTCAAGACGAACATATCTATATGACTTATGTGATATAAAATATAGTAATACGTATGGAGAATCAAAATAGGCTCGGATTAAGGTTGAGGTTCAATACCTTTGTCTAATAGGTGAGGGCTCAATCAAATGGTTGTGGCAGCTTTGAATGGACCCAATGAACCTTCAAATGAAGTTCTAGGCCCTAGTGAATTGTCTAGGTATGATTGTGATCGAACTCAATTTTAGGTGTTGGTCTAGAGCTGTGTTAGAGGTTGTTTAAGATGGGGCTTTTGTGGGGAATCAACTCCTCTCACTGTGGGGATGGTGTGTTCAAAGTTAATTGGGGTTTGGTGGACTGTGGAGGTGTGGAAAAATTTGTCCTAGTTTGAGCTGAAATTTTGAGCTCAAAATTGGGCTCTCCAGGGGGAACCAGAGGGGGAAAATGGCGGGCTTGAGTTGAGGAGTTCTTGGAGAGTCTCTGGTGAGATTTTGGCAGAGTTTCCC
>NW_018253531.1:4352-10064 GCF_001263595.1 Phalaenopsis equestris
AATATATTATATTAGTAATATACTAATATAGATATTATATATTTATATAATATAAGTTATGTAATTAATATAATATATTATTTATATATATTAATAGTAGGGATGTCAAACTGGCTCGTCGTTCGCGAACATCTCGTGTTTCGCTCGTGTTTCGCTCGTTCGTTAAGAAACGAACACGAACAGTGACTTCACAAACAATTTCGAACACGAGGTTATTTCAAACAAATTAAATTTCAAACAAACCGAACACGAACACAAGTGAACACAAGCTCTATTCATTCGTACTTGTTTTGTTTACACCCCTAAAGAAAAGTTCTCAACGTTAATTGGGTGCCAAATTTTAGGTTAGGGCATTCAATTTGGTGGAAATTGGGGCAAATTTGGGAATTTTTGATTTGGGTTGAAATTGAGTGAAATTGAAGCTTAAAAAAGGTTAATTTAGGGTTCAATTTTGTGTGTGGAGATGTTTCATAGAGTTTATGATGCATAATTGGGGCAATTGGAAAGATTTGAGGGTTAAATTGAGTGGGATTTTGGTTTTAGGCCAAAATGGGCCTTTTTGATTTGAGTTGAAATTAGACTCAAATGTGGGTCAATTGGACTTGAATTTGATTTGAATTGAGTTTGATCATGGTGAATTTAAATTTAGAATTAAAATTGGGGGAAAATTGGGGTCAAATTGAAGAACATTTAAGGTGAATTTGGGGAAATTGTGCCTTTAAAGGAAATTTTAGGCTGGCCAAAGTTGGTTAAATGAATCAAATTGGGTTTAATTGAAGAGTCCAAATTGGTTTTAGGGACATTTTAGATGCTTTTGAGGGCTTTGGAAAAGTATGTGCCACTAAGGGTATTTTTGTAATTTTGGCAAATTTAGGGGTATTTTGGTAATTTTGCCAATTTTGGGAAGTTTTGAGCAATTTGGGTAGTTTGGGTAGTTTTAGGAAGGTCAAATTTGGGGTTTGGAGGTATTCTGGTAAGCTGGGTAGTTTGGGGGAAAAAGACTAAGTTTGGTATTTTGGTGAAAGTGGAGTGCCGACCACCCTATTTTAGCCATGAACCAATGAAATCTCTACATTTGGGTTTTTTTATGTAGGGCTAGTGGGTCTAGGGGACCATCTACATGAGTCTCCCAAAAAATTAAGGGATCAAAGTCAACAAGTTTGGGTTTAAAGTTGTGAGTGATTGTAGGTGAGAGTGAGTGTAGGTGAGTGAAAGGTCAACCCTAAGGCCAAACAATCCCATGGTGACTCCCGTTGAGCTCCCCCATATTGACCCCACCTACCAAGTGCTTGAGGTTAGGACCAATATATGGAACTTTAAGTTGAGATGAGAAGAGTTTAGAATTTCTAATGGTGATGGTTCCGTTTCTAGTCCTCTAGTAATAGTGAACGAGAAAGTCCTATGACTAGATCCTAGGCTACTAAAGAAGAAAGAGCTAGACCTGAACCAAAAGTGAGGTCAACATTTGGACCCCCAATAGGCGTGGTGTGTCAGACAAGCACACAACACGTATTGACGTTGACCGGCGAGATCAACAAAACCAATACAGACTTCTAAGTCAGCAGACTTTGAATGAAGTGTAGAATTGAGTGAGAGTTGTTTTCGTCGGGGAGTAACAGATACTCTCGTTAGGGAAAATAAAGGAGATTTCAGGGACAATCTTCAAGAAAATTGGTAGTCCAAGCAAGACTCAATTTGAATTGAATATATCAAAGAAAGTTTGCATTTCAATTTAAAATTTTAAGAAGGTGAAATTATGTGCGAGGAAACCAGATTGAGTGGAAAACACAAGTGCGGAAAAGGGAATACGGTGTCAGAGCCTACCTTGAATGTGAGGTTGGTAATTGGACATCTAAGCCTACCCCAAATGTGAGGATGGGAATAGGACATCAAAGCCTACCCCGAAGGTGGAGATGGGAATAGGACGTCTAAGCCTAACCCAAAAATAAGGATGAGAATATGACGTCTAAGCATACCCCAAATGTGAGGATGGGAATAGGACATCTAAGCCTACCTCGAATGTGAAGATGAGAATATGACATCTAAGCCTACCCCAAAGTTGGAGATAGGAACAAGACGTCTAAGCCTACCTTGAAAATAAGGATGGGAATAGATTGTTTAAGCCAACCTCGAATGAGAGGACACCAGCTCTCACTTCGGAGTTCCAACGTTCCCCTCACCTGAGAGATAACATCTACACATCAGCACCCAAACGATAGAGTCGAATTGGGGATTTTAGTTTGTCACTCTAAAATCTCCAATTCTTCGCCCGATAATAATAATTCCCTATCGTTTTGCACCCAACTTCCAAGGGCATTGACCTCCCTGAATCTTGGATGTAACCTTCACTTTAGTTGTAAAACTCAACATATTTTAACAAATCAAATGGCTAGATTGAAAGTAAATTAAGATCGAAGTGAAAAGATCATCACAATTTCTTAAACATTTTCATTGCTTCACCAATTCAAATCACTATTTCACAAATCTTGAGACAAGGAGAAAGACAGAGAAAACTACTCATATCTCATGGGGAAAACATAACAAAACTCGAAATTCATATATAAAATCAAAGTCATACAAACTACAACAAGTAAATAACTTATCTCTAATTTCTCCCCAAGAGCACTCCTTGAAGCTCCTCTAAATCTCTTCCTTTTTTTACAGCACACAGAATTCCTTTACGAAGTAGAAAGGAGGAAGAAATCTCTCACTTTCCCTCCACTCTTACAATCTCTCGAAGAAATCCTCACAATTGTTACACTCTAATGGAACCTCTCTAACCTCAAGAACCTCTAGCACACTATCTCCCCTCTCTATTTTTCAGCGAAAATGTTCTTTTAATGTTGTAGATGACCTTTCCTGGGCATAACCGTCGATCGCGTCGTCGGTGGCCTCGAGGGCGCCGTCGGCAGGCTTCTAGAGAATTTTTGTTCTTTAGTCTTGGGAAAATCTCGTCGTCGGCGGCGTCGAGGGCACCGTCGGCGGCCTAGTTCAAATCTTCACATTTTGGTCCTTTTCGCTCCAAATTTACTCCTTTTTGCATCTTTTTGCTCCAATGACCCTAATTCCTTATTCCTGCAACAAAACATCAAAAATACATTTTCTTAAAGTGCAATATCATCAAAAACAGTATAGAATAGGTATGAAAATCTCAACATATTTTTCTTTGGTCACCAATATCAACTAGAGGCCACCAACGAATCACCCTTATAATCAGACAACCCTAGACCCTATTGTTTAAAGGATATGTGAACGGAGTAGTATCTGAACTCCTTAAAGTGTAGTACACCTGCATGTGAAATGTAGTACCTGAACTCATCAAAGTGTAGTGCACCTATACGTGAAGTGTAGTATCTATTGTGCAGAGCGTAGTGTGTGGTATTCGTTGTATAATATATGAGGTGCATTATGGTATTCGTGGTGTAGTGTATGAACTGTATAGTGTGTATGTGAGTGTAGTATCTATTTCTTGTGCAAGTATAATATTTGTGTAAAACTTGTAATATCTGTTCTTTTCTAAGTGTAGTATCTGTTCTTTTCTAAATACCAATTCTCAAGTCTTTTGAAAAGGATAGCATCTCACTAATTCAATATTGATTTTTTTACTTTCAGCTATAAGAGAAGCTGATCATAGGTTCTTTACATCATTGTCTGCTGCCTCTCATCTCGAGCTAATAGGCCACCTGAATATTTCATATGCTCATCCAACAAAATTTCGTATAGTTCATATCAAGAAAATGAGAGAAGTAATCATTTAAGCATTTCTATAACATCTCCTTCTCACCCTTGAGTTCAAACTTTAAACATTTACATATCACTATTGTAAACCCGGTGAACTTTCCAGAAAGAAATGTGCTTGCATTCTTGAATTATCAAATTCAAATCCACTCAATTAACATAAGCCAAAAGCCAATTCCAACAATACTCTAAGGACTAAATAAACATTCCTTCAAGATTTCAACTTATGGGTTTCTTGGCAATTCAACTTTAACATTTTGGTAAAGATCACTATTAACTTGGTCCATCACCAGGAATTCAATTCATACGGTTTAAAAATAATTCCATCCAATAATCAAGTCAATTCATATTATAAAAGAAGCAGCAGTTGTTGGTCGGCCCCAGTAGATAAATTTTTTTTTTCAAAGTGTATAATTCATTAAAATGACAAGTAGTGAGTCTAAAGAAAGTGATCAGGTAAAAGAATGATTGCTAATAAGAGTTTTCAAATGCTAACAAAAGTATAAATGCCATAAATTCCTCACGCTTCTATATATAATTGTGATGAAATAGTGTCAGATTTACATGCATATCACATTGGCTTTTATGTATTTACATATTTAACACTTTAACTCTTTTTTTTTAAAATAACTTTAAAATATCTCTCTATATATCTGTACAGCATATGAGAACATAAATAAAGTAAAAAAATTCACTCATGCTTACCCAGAAGATATAAAATATTGAAAATAAATTTTGAATCAGTTCAATGTGATAATCCACCACCTAAATGTAAGCACCAATGACTCGATTTTCAAAGAAATACTGAGATTTTAATTTGTAATATTGAATGAGGGAGGGTGTATGAAAAGAAAGTCTAAATCCATAGAAAATATGCCATTGTAAAAGAAAAGGTGAACAAACCCAAAGCACTAATACGAATATATATCATTGTAAAAGAAAAGGTGAACAAACCCAAAGCACTAATACGAACATATATAAGGATTATACTTATTACGACATGAACATATTCAAAGCCAAACTAAAATCTAGCCACTGAAATTATTACGTCACAGTCCGTTCCTCCTTTTTTTTTAATTCACTAGAAATCCGTAATGCTCTTAGAAAGAATAACATCCTGAAAATATAATCTACATTACTACACCAAAGCTTTTACAAACTCATGTATGGTGGGAATTGAATTAATACAGACATCCCCTGCTCTTCAACTATTCATTCTTCATTAAAAGAGAGGTAATAACAAACCATTATATCTGAATCAATCTCTCTTCCTCTTAAAGGAGACATGAAATTATGTTCAATGTTCAAAAACCACATATAGTGTAAACTGAAAACATCAAAACTCTTGATCACTGAGACAATCTTCTTAAGATCCGTATAAAAAAAATCTTAAATAATATATTCCACAAACCAGAAAAGGAAGGAGAGGAAATCTTTACCTCCAAGTGTTTTCAGAAAATGTAAGTTTATAAATAATAAGCAAAACAATTTCTAGATCCCACAAATGAAGCAAGATAATCCAGAAAGGAATCGTCAACCAACCATACTCATTCTTCAATATACGAAAAGATGTAACCCCGGAACTTTCTCTGAATAGCTCACAAAGAAAACCTCAGATTAAGAAAATTCCTCAAATATCCCAAAAAAACTCCCTAAATTCTTCCCCCAAGGGGGTCTTTATAGATGAGGGAAAGATTTGATAGAAAAGTGTTACCGGCAAGGCGACCGATGGTGAAGGTCGGTTAAGATCAGCGATGAAAGGGATCACCGGAGAATCAGAAGAATCCTTGAGATCCGGTCAAGAAATGGAGGAAAAGGAAAAGGTCCAGTTAGGGCAAGAAGGGTTCCAAGAGGAGGGGAGGAATGTGAGCGTGAGATTAGATTTAGGATTAAAAAAAGAAAACTTTTTATTAAAAAAAATTAGTATATATTTTTTATTAAAAGAAAATATCAAATTTTGTGCAATTCATTCGT
>NW_018253531.1:10285-18898 GCF_001263595.1 Phalaenopsis equestris
GTCAAATATGACGCTTGTAGTGGCAAGTCAAACATCGCACGTGCCACGGTGTCCACCTATGTCTTTCAAATTTCTATAGGAGCTCAATTTGAGCTTCAATATGTCGGCCTTTTGATCGACTCAATCGAATGTTGAGAATCTGAAACTGCAAAGAGAGAAGAAATGACTTGAATTTGTAAGGGGTGTGGGTCCCAGTCTAGTCTTCTAAGAGAGTCAAAATAGGGAAATCTTAATGCTAGATCCTATGATATCTAGAGAATGGAAGACCTCAAAATGAGGTCAACAAATGGAACCCAAAATAGGTGTGGTGTGCTGCACAAGCACGACGTGCTTATTGACATTGAACAAAATGATCAACCCGATTCCTCAAGAATGTCCAATAATTGTACTTGGGACAAATCAAATGTTAAGTTTGAATTGAGGGAGAGTAGGATTTTCATTAGGGATTGGCGAGCATATCTTGAAATTGCTGTCATGTATTTGAATTTTCAAATTGCTTTTGAAATGTGCACAAAGGGAAGATTCAACATTTGACAATAATATCAATGAATTGGTGGAAGAAGAATTAAGATTAAACCTTATCCCAAAGGATGTAGAGAAATAAGTGAAGCAAGAAGACTATATGGACTTAAGATATCTCTACGGAAGTTATATCCGAGCTAAGATGTGACAACAGAATATATGTCACGTTAGGAAGGAAGGATCTGAGACTCACATCCAACCTAAGTAGTGACAAGCAAAATATGTTTGCTACATTGGAAAGGAAAGCACTGGGACTCACATTTAACCCAAGGCTGATCGAGGGGAATCAGAATTTAAGCACTGACCTCAAAATGAGAATTGAAATTTGAGTATCAATATAAAAAAGAGAATCAGAATTTAGGTACTGACCCCGAGATCAACCGCTAAGGGAGGGAATCAGAATTTAAGTACTGACCCCGAGATGATTGTTGAAATTTGGGTATCAACCTCGAAAAGAGAATCAAAATTTAGGTACCAACCTCGAAGGGCGGGAATCAGAGTTTAGGTACTGACCTCAAATTGAGTGTTAAAATTTAGATATCAACCTTGAAAAGAGAATCAGAATATAGGTACCAACCTCGAAGGGAGGGAATCAGAATTTAGGTACTGACCCCGGAATGAGAGTTGAAATTTGAGTATCAACCTCAAAAAGAGAATCCAAATTTAGGTACTGACCTGTAAGAGAGAATCAGAATTTAGGTACTGACCCCGAAATGAGAGTTAAAATTTAGGTATCAGCCTCAAAAAGAGAATCGAAATTTACGTACCAACCTCGAAGGGAAGGAATCAGAATTTAGGTACTGACCCAGGAATGAGAGTTGAAATTTGGGTATCAACCTCGAAAAGAGAATCAGAATTTAGATACTGACCTCGAAGAGAAGGAATAAGAATTTAGGTACTGACTCCGGAATGAGAGTTGAAATTTAGGTATCAACCTCAAAAAAGAGAATCAAAATTTAGGTACTGACCTCAAATAGAGGGACACCTCGAATAGAGGGAATCAGAATTTAGGTACTGACCCTGAAATATATGTGGCATGTGATAGGGTTGAAATTGGCGAAGAAAAATGAGAGTTGTAAATTAGGTATCAACTTCGAAAAGAGAATCAAAATTTAGGTACCGACCTTGAAGGCAGGGAATCAAAATTTAGGTACTAACCCCGAAATGAGAGTTGAAATTTGGGTATCAACCTCGTAAAGAGAATAAGAATTTAGGTACCGACCTTGAATGAAGGGAATTAGAATTTAGGTACGGACCCTGAAATGAGAGTTGAAAATTGGGTATCAACCTCAAAAACAGAATTAAAATTTAGGTACCGACCTTGAAGGAAGGGAATTAGAATTTAAGTATTGACCCCGAGATGAGAGTTGAAATTTAAGTATCAACCTCAAAAAGAGAATCAGAATTTAGTTACCGACTATAAAGGGAGAGAATCAGAATTTAGGTACTCACCCTGAGATGAGAGTTAAAATTTGGGTATTAGCCTCAAAAAGAGAATCAGAATTTAGGTACCGACCTCAAAGGGAGGGAATCAGAATTTAAGCACTGAGCCCGAGCTGAGAGTTGAAATTTGGGTACCAACCTGAAAAAGAGAAATAGAATTTAGGTAACGACCGTGAATCAGAATTTAGTTACTGACCCCGAGATGAGAGTTGAAATTTGGGTATCAACCTCAGAAAGAGAATCAAAATTTAGGTACCGACCTCAAAGGGAGGGAATCAAAATTTAGGTACTGACCCCGAAATGACAGTGTAGGAAGAATGTCGAAATATGTGAAGTTTTACAAAGTTGTGAGAGAAGAAATCAAACCTAAGGGAATGTAGAAATGATCAATTTATGGCAAAAGAAGATAGTAAAGCAAAATTTTTTTTTTGAATTTTCATGATGATTATTATATATATATATATATATATATATACACATACATATTTATATACATATTTATATACATATATATCTTGAATATTATTCATTTATAAATGTATTTATATATATATCGTTCTTGCTCGCTAGCCTTTCTCAGAATTAGGGCAAATCAAATTTATTTATCTTCTCAATTAATTGCCCAAATCTACATTCATAACTGTGAAAAGAAGTTCCAATATATTGTCTTTAAATTGTTATATCATGAATATAATATGATATCGAATACAATGTTGTTTGATTTCATGTAATCAAAACATCCTCTGGAATCATTATTACTACATAGCCATATATCCAAATACTTTCTTATTCATCAATACTAAAGACACTTGATTGAATCCAGCCCTGTGTATCATCTAACTGTATTTTGTCATCGGCAGTTGTGTTGAAATAGTAAGTTGTATAAGGACTAGCCTCACCTTATAACATACCATCGAAAAAAAATGGAAACGATCTCTCCTAGATATATATTGAGGTGTGCTGTCTTTAAACAACTTACAACTCAAAAGCCCATAAGTTCTCGATCTCAGGATTGGGACTGAACCGAAATGGTACCTTATCCTCATTCCTCCTTCTGAGGGTTATTAAACCCTCAGATACGACACTCCAGGAATGCAGTGTTTGGCCACATCAGCGTTGTTTCCCTTTAATATCAACAGAGAGCCCACAGGCAAAGGAATTTCTACGGAACCTTGAAATTCTCCGTCACCAATAATCTAAATTTTTGTTTCAAACATGATGTTGCACTTATTTATAAATGATACCATGCAAAATGGCCTTGCAAAATCATGATGATCGACGTGTGGAGGAATGCAGTCACCAACTTCGTAGATATTAATTATACAACTGTTTGGAATACAATCTGTTGGAAGTATACACCAGGTCACCAATCGTTTGATTATCCTCTTGATGAATGACGGTAACGGGTCAACCTCATCGTGATGAATTATTCCGAAATTATTCCGGGAGGAATTCCTTCTTTATCTCGAGCAAAATTCTACAGCAGCTGTATTGGATCGTAACTCTTCCCTTACCCCGTTTTCATTTTCTCGGCTCGGAATATGTCCTTCTTCTTAGCCAACCAGTACGTCTCTTTTCTCGCTCCAAAAAGACACGTTATACAATGTCGTCCTGTTCATTGCTGGTGAACAAGTTGTTGTGCAGTTCCAACCCTTCAAGTATATTAACATACTTGCCCTGAAGCCTTTGGAAGTTCTCAAAATTTTGTTTCCTCACCTTTTCATATTTCTCCATTTCATGCTCAGGAATGATTTGCAAAGGATGTGCCTTGTTCATAAATTGGGGAATATAAGGTTCAACGTCCATGATTCTTTCCTCAATCTCTTCTTCTTTGAAAATCACCCCTTCTTTAACTTTCATGGGTTGAGGTGGCATTTCAACTGGCTGATATGGGGCTTTCCCTTTTAATTTGATCGCCATATAAGAAATAGTATCTTTGTCTTCCTCTTGTTCTTTCAATTGTTTCAGTATCTTGTGGATACAATGATTTCGATTCCTCTTCTGCGTATGAGAAAGTGTTGCCTTACCTTCCGGCTGATCGTCGGTAAGAGTAGCTCCAACAAGCTCGCCCTTAGAGGTCATTATCATTGACTTTATCTGATTAATCACAGCATTGCTTGATTTAGCCTCGTCAATTCTTTCTAATTTCCTTTTCTTTTTAGCAACGAATTGATTCTTATTTTTGAATTTTAGCACAGGCCTTTGCTTACAAAATTCATCTTTGTTCACCACAATTAAAGCTGAACTTTCATAGTCTAGTTCGATTTGATCGAAGTTGAAATCAAATTCAATCACCGCGCCTTCTTCAAACTTTGCCTTATCAAGGGCAAAACTAATGCCATTCTTGAATGTGAAGATCAGTCTTCCTCCCGACATTCTCCTGCATTAAGACAGGAAAACAATCAGTATGTCAGACCGGGCTTTTAAGCAAGAACAATATGATTTTTTTTTAAAAAATCAAACTAACGTGAAAGAAGAAAGGAGAAAGAAACAAAAAAAGTGTCATATATCAAATTATATATATAGAATATATTGCAAAATTAGTTTTTTTTATTTAAATATTTTTTATTACAAATTTATGTTCAGACCCAGTTGCAACTAGAACATCGATGTTTCTAAGAATAAGACTTTAGTTCTAAAGTTTTCTCTTTCAAAACATCATGACGCATAGTATTTCTTTAGATATCGTCAATTAATTGGAAGCATAGGTCATTCTCCTTAACATTTTACCAGTTGGTAGGCGCCTCCAGAGTAAACCCTTTCGACCAAAAATGGTCCTCCCAAGGTTGGTTCAAATTTACCTTCTATCTTACGATGTGCAAGAATAGGTCTTCTAAGGACAAGAACCAAATCTCCAACTTTAAAAGTCCTTGGGCGGACCAATTTGTCATGTGCTTGAATCATCCTGGCTTGATACAATTCCAAATTTTGTTGCGCTACCAGTTGTTTTCCTTCCAAAATTTCTAATTCTTCCACTCGTAATTTGGCATTCTCTTCAGTAGTGATTTTGTTGGCAACAAAAAATCTCTGAGAGAAGGAAGTTGAACTTTTAAAGGTAACATAGCCTTAGACCCATACACAAGAGCATAAGGTGTAGACTGAGTTAGAGTTCTGAACGTAGTTCTATAGGCCTATAAGGCTTCTAATAATTGCTCGTGCCAATTCCTTTTATTTCCGTTCAAGGTCTTTTTTAGAATTTGGACGAGAGTCTTATTAAAAGCCATGGCCAATCCATTAGCTCTCGGATAATAAATTGTAAAATAAAACCAATCTATTCCGTGTCTTCTGACAAAATTATTGATTTTTGTGCTTTTGAATGCAGACCCGTTGTGTGAGATAATTTTGTGTGGTACTCCAAAACGGTAAACAACTTGGTTCTTGAAGAACTGTAAGACATGGTGTGCTTTTACTTCTCTCAATGGTACTTTTTCTGCCCACTTTGAGAAGTAATCTGTAGCGGCTAGAATGAACTATAGTCCCTTTGAAGATGGAGGGTCTATAGGGCCCACCACATCTGTGCCCCAACATTCAAATGGCCATGACGCAACTGTCGGGTGTAACACATTTGGGGGGTGATGTAAGACCTCTCCATGTACTTGGCATTGGTGAGAACTTTTGGCAATTTTCATACAGTCGGTCATCATCACGGACCAGTAATATCCTAGTCTTTTAATTTTCATTTTCATCTTCAGACCTGAAAGTCCTGAGTGTATCACTTTAACAATTTCTTGAGCTTCTATAGAATTCAAGCACCTCAACCACATTAGGTCAAAAGATCTGGTGAAAAATTTTGGCGATTCTCATACAATCGGTCATCAACGCGGGCTAGTAATATCCTAGCCTTTTAATTTTCATTTTCCTCTTCGGACCTGACTGATGAGCACCACAAAGTCCTAACCACTTTAACAATTTCTTGAGCTTCTGTAGCATTCAAGCACCTCAACCACATTAGGTCAAAAGATCTTTAGTAAAGAACATTATATATTAAAGCATTTGATAGGGTTCTCTTCTTTATCTGATATGCTACTGACTTATCATCTGACAGCTTTCCTGTTTGTAAATATTCTGTGAAAGGTTTACGCTAGTCTTCTGCATAGTCTTCCGCAGTTTCAGTAGTTGTCATTATTGTTTCCTCTTTACCCAATTTGTCCAAAGTATCTACATCAATCTGGGACAAAACCTAAAGTCCTTGAACAGTGATCTTAATTGAATCTTCTTGTGGACATGCAAATTCCTATTCCTTGGCAAGTTTAGCTAAGGCATCTGCGAGAGTATTTTGTTCCCTTGGGATTCTATATATTGTCACGTCTGGAATCTATTCTAATAACTTCATTGTATAACGATGATATTGTTCCAATTTAGGCTTTAAAATTTTGTATTTTCCAGCAACCTGTTGAATGATCAACTGTGAATCTCCATAAATATTAATGTCAGTTATACCCATTGAGATTGCTAATTGTAACCCTATTATCAGTGCTTCGTACTCTAACTTGTTATTCGTACACGGTTCTGTCAAATGATAAGAATACCTTAACATCCCTTTTTCCAGTGTAATGAGGATCAATCCAATCCCTGCTTTACCAGGTATTATTGTTTGCGATTCTTTATCCCTTTGTGCTGAAGAAGCCCCATCAAAATATAGCTCCCAACGTCGAGTCTTGGAATTTTCCACATCCATTATCTGTTCATCTGGCAAATCATCATTGAGAGGGCAACTAGCCGGTAATGGGTGTGCTGCTAGGAAGTCTGCTAAAATCTGTCCTTTCATAGCTCAGAGTAGAACAAAAATTATATCAAATTGCAATAATACCATGGCCCATCTTGCTAACCTACCTGAAAGCATTGGTTGGGTTATTAAATATTGCAATGGATTAAATTTGGAGATAAGGTTGACTTTGTGAGAAAGCATGTAATGACGGAGTTTCTGAACTGCCAAGATTAAAGCCAAACAATGTTTCTCAATTGAAGGATATTTCACTTTCGCTGGAATTAAATGATGGCTTAAGTAATAAAGAGTATTTTCCTTACCCTCATTGTTGACTTAGGCTAACAGGGTTCCGAGGGAGTCATTTAAAGCTACGGTATAAAGTATTACAGGTCTGCCCAAAATGGGCACTGCCAAGATAGAAGGTGTCGTTAGGTATTACTTAATGCTCTCGAAAGAACATTGACATTTATCAGTAGGTAAAACTTGCATCTTTCTTATTTAACATGGAAAAAGGTTGACAACCACTTGACAAGTTAGAGATAAAGAGTCTTAAATACGCCAGCCTCCCTTGAAATATCGTAATTGTTTTAAATTTTAGGGGGTGGTATTTCCAAGATGGCTTTAATCTTACCTGGGTCAATCTCAATCCTGCGGTGGTGAACAAAAAACCCTAAAAATTTCCCAGAAGTCACATCGAATGCGCACTTTAGGGGATTCATCTTAAGGTTAAATTGTCGTAGCCGCTCAAAGACAATTCTCAAATCATACAAATGTTCTTCTTTCTTCTTGCTTTAATGTTCTTCTTTTTTCTTGCTTTTGATGACAAAATCATCCACATAACATTCCACCTGATTATGAATGAGGTCATAAAAAATCCTTGTCATTGCTCATTGATACGTTGCACCAGTATTCTTCAATCCAAAATGCATTAATGTATACCAATAAACTCCAATTGGCGTTCGGAAAGTTGTAAACCTTTTATTTTCTGGAGCCATTTTTATTTGAATATACCCGGACGATCCATCCATGAAAGAGAAAATTTAATGAATTGGAAGAGGAAACTCATCTGTTGGGCAAGCTTTATTCAAATCTCTAAAGTCCACACAGATCAGAATTTGCCCTTTTTCTTCTTAACTGGTACTATACTAGCCAACCACGTAAGGTATTGTTCTTTCTGTATGAGTTTAGCATCTATTAATATCTTGACTTCACTTACAACTTGTTGTTCAATATCAAGACGCATTCTTCTTGAAGCTTGCTTAACTGGAATAGCGGTAGGATCTAGGCCCAGCTTGTGTACTGCAACTTGTGGTGCTAATCCGGGCATTTCCTCATAACTCCAAGCAAAATAATCTTTGAACTCTGTCAATAGCTTAATCATATTTATAGATTTTTCTTCACCAAGTAAAGAGCTAATAAAAATTGGCCTCGATTCCTTTTCGGTACCCGGGTTAATTTCTTGTAACTCATCTACTGTCGATTTAATCCCTTCTTTGAATTCTGGTGGGGCATCTTCAATTGTAGAATCTTCATGTGCACCAAGTAGAGAGCTAATAAAAATTGGCCTCAGTTCCTTTCCAGTACCCAGGTTAATTTCCTGTAACTCATCTACGGTTGATTTAATCTCTTCTTCAAATTCAGGTGGGGCATTGTCAATTGTAGATTCTTCATAATTGTTCAGAATTTCTAAACAATCTTTTCATGTCCATTAGTAACAACTAAGTAAAATTTCGCATCATCAACAGACCCTACTATGCCGAATCCAAGACCTTGCTTGAAATTAAAGGCTTGATTATCATTATTCCAATGTTTCTTAAAGTATCGTGACTAATTTTTCAACCATTGCTTAGGTACCAGACCATGCTGAGAAAGATTCTGAACACAAGGCGAGTACCAATCAACAGATAATTCCATTAACTCGGAAGAAAGATCATCTTCTA
>NW_018253532.1:0-1068 GCF_001263595.1 Phalaenopsis equestris
TTTAGGCTTGGAATTGATTGAAATCGTAAAAATCCGGAATTTGGACAAAATTAATAGAGCCCGCCAACGGTGCCCTCGACGCCGCCGACGGCGGGATTTTCTCGAGACTTAGGATTTAAATTCCAATTAAGTGCGCCAACGGTGGCATTGACCCCGCTGACGGTGAGATCACAAAAAAACACCTTTAACCACGATTTTGACCAGTCAACTGCCACTATTCATCGTCCCCTTCCTCCTAAAAATGTCATTTTCGACCTAGGGCCTGAAAGATCTTGGATACTTGAATTGGGAGGCAATTTCAAGGCTTTCTGACACCAAATTTGATCATCTCTAGGTAAGAGTTTCACTCCAAGAATATTTGATTTTCACCATGGATTTCTTGCATATTGAGGAGATCCAAAAAATGTGAGAATATGAAGATAATTTAGGAAGAAATTCATGGATCTTAAAGTTGAACTCTTATAATTACTATTGGAAACCATGATTTGCATATTCGAAGTAATTTTTGGATTTTTTCTATATTTTGATTAGATTGAAATGGCTCCACGACAAAAGTGACGGGTTGAGTTTGACGAGTCTTGCTTTGCCAATGCGATGACTCAAATAAGATTTACTTCCATATTTAAAGGAAAGAAGTGTGTACAAGATCGAGTTTTCAAAAGTTCGGGAGGAAAAAACAAACGAATGATTGCCGAGCGGAGGTGGGAAAACTTTTGTTACACTACCAACAAAGCTTGTGCAAATGTTGTGAAGGAGTTCTACGCCAATGTAATCTATTCTGAAGATGAAATCGTTCAAGTGTGTTTGTTTCTTGTTGAATTTATTGCCACCCACATCAATACTTTTTACGAAGTCCCAGACTCTTCAAATCCTTTAGTACGATGGCAGACCCCCTCAATGATATGATCAACTTTTTCACTGATGGGAAAGGAACATGGAAGATAAAATAGCGAGAACGAGTAAATTTTTTTGCTTACATGTTAAATGTTACCTCTAAGACGTGACACTATTTCATTTCTTCTACTCTGTTACCGACCTATCACCATAGTGAGGTAACTAGAGATAGAG
>NW_018253533.1:0-386 GCF_001263595.1 Phalaenopsis equestris
ATCCTTCGACAGCAATTGAAGAGATGGTTGTGCAATGAAGATGGGAAGGGTTGTGCTGCACTACAACCGCCATAGTTGTTCCTGTGGTGAAGGAGTTTTATGCTAATTTGCATGGAATCAACCAGGGAGTCATCTATGTGCGAGGTAGATGGATAACTTTTACTCCTGCATGGATTAACAAGTTATATATGATTGAGAATGTTCCTTTTTGCCATTATTCTAACTTCATCCTGACAAGAAACTTGATGAATGAGATCTACTAATATTTGATGGACAAAACTGAAGACTGGGAAATGAGAGAAAATGGGAGTGTTAGTTTTTGTGCGACACTTCTAAACCCTGTTTCTAAACATTAGAACTTCTTCATTTCTGCAAAACTATTACCG
>NW_018253534.1:0-1497 GCF_001263595.1 Phalaenopsis equestris
TTCAAGGAGTTCAAAAGGATAGAACTTTTCAATGAGATTGAACAAAGAGGTATGAAATGGGATTGGCCCAAATTTGGAATATTTTGTTTTGGAATCCAAAGGAGGAAGAACTAGGTCATAGATTTGGAGGAGAACCTCGGTGACTTCCCAGTCTATCCTATTATTTTTCTTCAGTTTTGAGGAGAAATTATTTTAAGTGTTTCATCCTTTAGATTTTATTTGTTTAGGGCTTACATTTGTGTGAAACAATCACAAAAATAACCAGAAAGATGTGAGGATTTAGGTCGTGACGAACGACAACCTCAGAATCCTATAACGAGTTAGGGCTTATATTGTATAGCAGGGCTATACAAAAACGTAAAGATGAGTTGAGGATTTATGTTGCATAAGCAAACAATCTCAAAATCCTATGGCTTGGTTGTTTAAGTTGAAGAAAGGAAGTTGGTTTAGCTAGGGAAGACATGTTTTGTTGTTGAAGATGGTCGTGTTGCCCACCATGTTAGCTTCAAGCTCCTTGCTACGATGAGTTTGAGTTTTCTAGGGTGTCAAGTTATGATGTCAAATCAGATGATCCTATGGTTAAAGTTCTTTAATATTATGGGAGATGTTAAAGCTGATTAGAGCAACACCAGTTAGGATCCTACGGTTTCCTCGTTCCGACACCACTATTTTCTATTGGATTCACTTTGTCTGAATGAATTTACCAAACTAATCTAAATGAGTTCCATAATTTCATTTAGACCGTGGGAAGCCTCGTTAGCAACCGTAGGTTACCTCCTCCGAGGGATTCCCGATCATCAGATAGAGATGTCTTAATTTAGTTATAATTGTTGTTTTGTGATGTTTGTGATTAAATTTTGAGTTGTTTTATATTTTGAATGTCTTGGCGGTGAATTTTATCTTGGTTGATTTTTAATTTGATTTTTTTTTTGTTTTGGTTTTGTGGCTATCCTAATAGTTTTAGTTTTCACGTAGGGTATCATAGTTGTTTAGCATGAAAGCTTGTGTTCTTGGTTCATACTTGTAGGTAAGTAAGCACAGTGTGGAAAGTACAAGAAAAGATAGTATTGTAAACTATAAAAGCGTACTTGATGAGTTTTCTCGTTCCACCACCTGAAAACTAAAAATGCATGTAAGGGCATTTTATATAAAGGAGAAAAGTAAGGTTTTAGTGATCTACCCAACCCTGGGCCATATGTTGGTGGGTCCCTATTAATTTGATTAAGGATGATTTTTTGTTAAACAAAACATATTAAGTTTAGTAGACCTCCGAGGTATCAAACAGATCTAGAGAAAGAAGCAGGTCCATGCTTCCCTCTCACTGCCTGGTGAAAAGTCTCGGCTCATTTAAACTTATTATGTTGCTTAATAATCCATCATAAAAATACCTTTAATGCTCAATGAACATTGATGTTTCATTTATCCCTAAGAGTACAGTAATTATCACTTACAATTTAATTTGAGGATTATGTGGGTGAAGACCCTTAAAGGGGCAAG
>NW_018253534.1:4184-8851 GCF_001263595.1 Phalaenopsis equestris
GGGGGGCCCACATTTTTGGTTTTTTCTGGCCACTAGGCCAGCCTGCAAGGACAGGGAGCTGGCCTAGTGGTCAGGTGAGCCTGGGGGAGGTTCAATTATCACTTACCCCCAAGGGTTAGTCATAATGGTGAGGATATTTAGATTAAGACTCAAAAATGGGCATGAATACCTTAATTTTGGGATCCATTGGTCCATAGCTTGGTTTGGTGGGTTTAGGATAGTTTAGCTTTGTCCTTAGGAGGAACTTGATGGCTGTGGAGTCATTTTCTTAGTTGGCTTTAAGGTGGCTACGTTAATTTTGATGAAGGGGTCCAAGTGGGTGCAAATGACCAAAACTTGGGTTTGGGTTAGGCTAGCCATGAACTTAAGCCCAATTAATTTATCAATATTATGTAGATGATTGTAAGGAAGATTTTTTGTGAAGGTTTGAAATGATTTTGGGTTCAATTGGAGGGTGCGTCAATTTGAAGGATTTTGGAGATTTGGTTAATTTAGGCATGTTGGGCTAGGTTTGTGTCTAGATTGAGCTAGCCTTAGGCTAAGTCCAAATAGATTATTGAAAATGGTCTATAAGAATTTCATGAATTTTCAACATAAATTGGGTGCCAATTTTGGGGTTAAGGCAATCAATTTGGTGGAATTTGGGGACATAGCCAATTTGGGGCAAAATTGGGGATCTTGGACTAAGGGCAAAATTAGATGAAATTGAGGCTTCAAAAAGGCCAATTGAAGGCCAAGTTTGATGTGTAGGAGTGTTATGAAGAGTTACAACATAAATTTTGGCAAATTGAGTAGGCTATAGTGGCAAATTGAGTAGGCTATGTCATTTTTGTGGTTAAGGCATTCAATTTAGTGTGATTTGGTCATATGGCCAAAATTGGGGCTTTGATCTAAATCAAAATTGGGCTCAAAGCATGGACCAATTAAGCATGGTTTGGGTTTTTATTGGTCATATGAAAGGTGAATTTGATTTTAGGATTGAAATTTGGGAAGATTGGGACCAAGTTGATGGACATTTGAGGCAAACTTTGGGGAAATTGGGCCTTTAAAGGCATATTTGGGGGGTTTTCGTTAAAATGGTCAAATTGGCCAAATTGGATCAATTGGCCAAATTGGATCATGTGGAAGTTGAGAAAAATAGAATTGGGAATATTTGTAAGGTTTTAGAAATTTTTGAGATTTTTTAGAATTTTTGAAATTTTGGGCTAAGGAGGGGCATTTTGGTAATTTAGCATTTTTTTTTGGTGATTTTGGGTGATTTGGATATTTTCAAAAGGTTTGAAATGATTTTTAAACAAATTTGGGTAGTTTGGGTAAATTTGGAAATTTTGGCCAAATTTAGGGTTTCAAGGGTATTTAGGTAGTTTGGGGGAGTTTAGTGGTAAAGGGTGAGCTATGGGACAATGGGAACCCCATTTTGGGTCCTCCATGCATTGGACTTATCTAAACCCTAGCCTAGGGCTAGTAGGTTTAGGGGACCATCTACATGAGTCTCCCAGAAGATCAACGGATCACAGTCAAGAAATTTTGGGTTTAGTGTTGTGAGTGATTGTGAGTGAGGTGATTATGGTCAGTGCCTTAGCTCTAGAACAACACCCAGGGTCAACCTTAAGGTCCAACAGTTCTATGGGAACTCTCCTTGAGCTCCCCCATAGTGACCTCATCTACTAAGTGCTAGAGGTTAGGACCAATATGTAGAGTTTCAAGTTGAGCAAGGAGAAGTGTAAAATTTCTAATAGTGAGGGTTCCTTTTCTAGTTTTCTAAGAACAGTCAATAGGAAGTCCTATGGCTAGACCTTAGGCTACCAAAGAGGAAAAAACTAGATCTCAACTAAAAATGAGGTCAACAAAAATATGGGTCTAAAAATGCATATATTTTCGGTGTATCAAGGGGCATCTCATTCCTCCTAGAAATATTGCCTACTCGTTGACATCGATAACAAGTTTTGATATAAGTGTTAACATCTCTAAAGATTGTAGACCAATAAAATCCAAATTATAAAATTGTGTATGCTGTTTTATTAACACCAAAATGTCCCCCGAAATCAAAATTATGACATTTTGGGATAATTTCTTAAGTTTCTTCTAAAGGCACACATCTTCGAATAATTAGATCATTTCCTTGTTTATATAAAAGGGTCATCCCAGAAATAATTCTTAGCTTTAGATAAAAATTTCCTCTTCTATTGATATGTCATTTCATAGGGTATAATATCACTAACAATGAAATTCACAATGTCGGCATACCATGAAGCACGCCACTCATTAACATTGAACAGTTCTTCATCTGGAAAATGTTCATTAATTTATTTTTCAAAATTGAGTGGTTTTTCTAATTCAAGCCTAGACAGATGATCAACAATTTGATTCTTAGCTCACTTTCTATCTACTATCTCAAAGTTAAATTCTTGCAAAAGAAGAGCCAATCTTATCAATCTTGGTTTTGCATCCTTCTTTTTCAATAAATACTTAATAGTAGAATGATATGTATGCACAATACATTTAGTTCCAATAAAGTTTGATCTAAATTTATCAAAAGCATATACTAATGCTAATAACTCTTTCTCAGTTGTGGTATAATTAATTTGAGGTTCATTAAGAGTTCTACTAACATAGTAGATAACCTTGAAAATCTTATCATGCTTTTTAGTTCCAATTAAGTATGATCTAAATTTATCAAAAGCATATACTAATGCTAATAACTCTTTCTCAGTTGTGGTATAATTAATTTGAGGTTCATTAAGAGTTCTACTAACATAGTAGATAACCTTGAAAATCTTATCATGCTTTTGTCCTAAAACAACTCCAATAGCATAATCCTTTCATCGCACATTAATTCAAAAGGTTTCCCAATCTGGTGAAATAATAATTGGTGCAGTGACTAATTTTTCTTTTAATAATTCAAAGGCTTTTAGGCACTCTTTATCAAAATAAAAAATTACATCTTTTTCAACTAAATGGCATAGAGGCTTAGTAATTTTTGAAAAGTCTTTAATATATCACCTGTAGAATCCAACATGTCCTAAAAAATTCCTAATTTCCTTCAAACTTGTTGGGTAAGGTAAATTACCAATCACTTGAATTTTTACAGGGTCTACTTTTATATCATTTTCTCAAATTTGATATCCCAAAACTATTTTTCCTACTATCATAAATTGGCATTTTTCTCATGTAAGGACTAAATTTTTTTATTCACAACACTTAATAACTTTTGATAAATTTTCTAAACATGATTCAAATGAAGTTCCAAACACTAAAAAATCATTCATAAAAACTGCAATACCTTTTTCAATTAAATCACAAAAAATAGCCATCATGCATCTTTGAAATGTAGCAGATGCGTTACATAAACCAAAGGGCATTCTTCTAAAAGCAAATGTACCATAAGGACTGGTAAAAGTTATTTTCTCTTGATCCTCAAGAGCTGTTTGTATTTGTTGATAACCAGTATATATATCCAGAAAATAAAAGTATTTATGCCCAGCTAGTCTATCCAATATTTGATCTAGAAAGGGTAATGGAAAATGATCTTTCCTAGTAGCGAGATTTAATTTTATATAATCAATGTATATTAGCCATCCTGTGACTTGTCTTGTTGGTATTAACTTGTTATGTTCATTCAAAGTCACAGTCACTCCTTTCTTAGGAATGCAGTGAATTGGACTAATTCATGCACTATCTGAAATAGGGTAGATAATTCCAACATCTAACCACTTTTGAATTTATTTCTTAAAACTTCTTTTATAATAGGATTCAATCTCCTTTGAGAAAAACTTCTTTTATAATAAGATTTAATCTCCTTTGAGGATTAGCCCTGGTTTGCCGTTCTCTTTCATATGAATTCTATGCATACAAATTGAAGAGTTGGTTTCTTTAATATCAGTAATTGTCCGTCCAAAGGCTTTCTTGCAACTCTTTAAAGTTTTCATCAAACTCTCTTCTTCTTCTATAGTTAATTTTGAGGAAATTATACAAGGTAATGTTGAGGAATCACCTTAAAAGACATACTTCAAATGTTCAGGAAGTAACTAAAATGTTCACGAAGTAACTTCAACTCAAGCCCAGGAGGTTTTTCAATTGATAGAAAAAAAGATTTATCTTTTTCTATTGTGTCCAAAACTTCAAAACTTTCTTGAACATAATTTGAATTTTCCTTATATAAATCTTCATATTGATCTAATTGCTCTTCTTGTTCGTGTTCCAACTCTTTCATTTCAGATTTCTCTTCATAAGTTGCTTTGAAATGACATTCACTTAAATATCTTATCACATCCATTCTATAACATTCATCATCTATACCTTTTGCAGAGTATTTCATTGATTTGGAAATTTTAAATGTAACTATTTGATCATTGACTCACATTGTTAATTCTCCTTTCTGCACATCTATCATTGCTCTTCTTGTGGCTAGGAAAGGTCTTCCCAAAATGATAGGTTTCTCCTTATCTTCCTTCATATCTAACACAATGAAATCAACAAGAAAGATAAATTGATCCACTTTCACTATGACATTTTCTATAACTCCTTTAGGATAGGTTATTGAATGATCTGCTAATTGCAGAGTTACAGTAGTAGGGGATATTTCTCATAATCCCAATCTCTTAAATTTTGATAATGACATAAGGTTGATGCTTGCACCTGAATCACATAAAGCTTTCCCATAAAAT
>NW_018253534.1:9084-9923 GCF_001263595.1 Phalaenopsis equestris
GAATATTGATTGTAAGCTTCTTAAATATTTTCAGAAATTTTGAAAATTGCTTATCCAACTTTTATTGTCGGAGCCTCTGAGGAAATGGAGGTGGTGGTTTTGCCAAGTCAACTTTAAGTGGAGAAATAAGTCTCTCTAAACCTTTTGGAGCATCCTCTTTTGGTTCTTCAATATCTTCTCTCTCTACTTCAGTCTTTTTTTTTAACTCTACCTTCCAATTCTCTTCCGCTTCTGGGTTGAACGACTTTTATTTGCTCTTTATTTTGGTCTTTTGGATTTACTTCTATATTACTTGGAAGTTTTCATTAGGATCTATTACTTGATGAATTTGTTATTTGTCTCAACTGATTCTCAATATTTCTAATTGTAGCTCCTTGACTTTGTAATTGATTTCTCATTTGTAACACCACTTCTTCTATAGGTAACTTCTTCTCCTTAAATTGTGGATTATTGTTAAAGCTTGGAGGATAAGTAGGTCTATAATTACTATTCCCTTTGGTGGTTCTAGTTTCCCAATGGGTTTACTTGGTTGTTCCCACATTGCTGATTATTACCCCCAAAGTATTAGTCTAGTTAAAGTTAGGATAGTTCTTCCAAACTTTGTTATAATAGTTTGAATATAGATTATTCTGCTTATTATTTATGACATTCAAAGTCTCTAATGATGCTTATGAATCTACCATTTGGTCTAATGAATTCTCTTCAATCATGGAAATTGGTTGAGAAAAATTCATTCCAAATTGGTTTAACTTCCTTGAATTTGCAGCACCTTGATTTGCTAACATGACAAAACATCACTTTCATGAACATTGGCTACTTTCTTAAGATTTAACCTTTCA
>NW_018253534.1:9986-18848 GCF_001263595.1 Phalaenopsis equestris
AATGTTTGAATTATTAATCAATCTGGTATAGCATGGTGTGTACACTTTCTTAGGAGTTCTTTAAATCGTTCCCATGCTTCATAAATAGATTCCCCTTTAAACTGACAAAAAGATGTAATATCATTTATAACCTTCGTAGTTTTTTATGGTAGAAAATATTCAGCAAGAAATTTCTGAGCTAAATCACCCCAACTTCTGATAGATCTAGGTGATAACGAATGTAACCATATCTTAGCTTTATCCTTTAGTGAGAAAGGATATAATCTAAGTCTTATAGCATCATCTGATACATCATCTTATTTAAATGTAGTACACAATTCTAGAAAATTGGCAAGATATAAATTTAGATCTTCAGTTGGTGCTTCCCCAAACTGATTATTCGATACCATTTGGATAATAGTGGGTTTAAGTTCAAATGAATTAGCCACTACAGTGGGTTTTATAATGACGTTCATCCACCGTATGGCTTGCATAATCTCTTAAAGGTCTAAATTTTTCAACATTTTGATTATTTTGATTTGTCATTTCTTAAAATTTTACAATAATTTCTAATTTTTTAATTTTTCTAATAATTCTTTCTAATTCAAAATCGAAAGACACAAGTCCTATGAGAACTGAACTATGCATACATTACTATAAAACATATAAAATAAAATAAAATAAAAACACACAAACAAGAACTCAATATAAAGACAAAACTACAATATTTCTATAATAATTCTTAAGATTTAAATAAGACTTTGTAAGAATAAAAATTTTTGTTTTCTAAGAACTTGAAAATTTTTGTAATTTTCTGTAATTTTTCTCTTCGGCAATGGCGCCACGGTAAGTTTTTCACTATGAAATAAATTAGAATACAATTATAATAATTAAATATGGGATACTACGTAAGTATACGTATCGTTAACAAGTTATATAGGATTTCTTGATTAAGCCCTGAATATCAAACTCACAGGGAGAATAACAATATGCAGTTAAGAAAACTAGAAAATTTAGATGAGAAAAAATCTACTTAACAAAATATTCTTACTTAAACTTAAGATGCTATAATAGGAATGAAAATGCGATTCTTTTTGTAATTTTAGTTTTATGTAACTAAAGTAAGAAACCAATTAACTTAACCAACTATTTGAAAAATGAAGGCTATATAAGTAACAAAAAATTGTCCTTATCATGAATCAATAATAAGTATAAAAATTATGTTGTAGAAGTATGCTAAATGTGTTGTGCCAAATAGGAGCAATTATATTCTTCACCCTTACTAGAGATGCTATAAAGAACATTGACTAATCTATAGTTTGAATAGTCTTGAAGATGGGTTAGGTAAGGAAGATACTAGCTCTCACTCTAGAGTTCCATCTTCTCCCTCCACCAGGGGGCTAACATCTTGTATCAAAAACTAAAATTATAAATCAAATTATGGGTTTTAGCCACTCTAATGTCCTCTAATTCTACACCTTTGAAAAGTTTATTTCCCTATTTATTCGCACTCAAACCGTGAACTACATTCTCATTCATGAAATCAATATGTGATTCTAACCATTTGTTGACTGAGACAATACCATCTTGGATCTTACATGTTCTCACAATAGATATTAACATCTTAATTAGCCAAATCAAGAGGTAAATTAAGTACAAGATTTCAAATCATCACAACTTCTTCCAATATTAAAGTCTAATACTTCACACAACTTCCTTTAAACACTTAATCACTTATCATTTTAAGAAAGAAAATAAAGAAAACTACTCAGAATTCATGGAGAAAACACAACCACAAATGAATTTAAAAGTAGAAATCATGCACACTAACAAGAAATCTATATTAGAACCAAGTGTAGTCACAAAAATAAATACTTATCTCAAATCCTCTCCACTAAATATCTTGAATTTCCTTTGAATTCTCTCCCTTCACCCACAATACAGACTAACACTCAAAATAAAAAAAAAATGAAAGTGGTCGCGGTAGCGGCGGCGGTTACTTGGATGAATGATGGATGTAAAATATGATGGGTGGCTGATCTCTTCTCATGGATAATCTAAGTATTTTCATGGAAAAATCCAAGGGGTGTCTTGGTGTCTCTTCAAAAAGGTGTCTCCATTCAATGAATATTCTAGAATTTGCCTCCTCAAAAGCCAATGGAATAAATTTTCGTGTCCATGGGATATTTCCCACTTTTTTACCAAGGGTTGCTTCAAACACCTCTTAAAAAATTAATGTTTCTTCATTCAATGACTTTTCTAGAAGTTCCACCTTTCAAAATCCAATTGAATGAATTTTTTGTGTCCATGGGCTATTTCCCACATTTTTTTAATAACTCTCTACATCAACAAGGGTTGCTTCAAACACCTCTTCAAAATTCATTCAAATTTAATAAATCATCAAATAACCCATTTCTGGTGCTTATCAAACTGTGGCACCTAGGCGCCAATCTTGTACGCTTAGGCTTGACTGATCCAAGATTTTTGTATATGCAAATATTTATAAAGTTGACACCACTAGACGACGACAAAAAACTTGATACAGGCAGATTTATAATAAATATTCAATACAATCCCAACAAAAATACTTTTTATGAAAGTAATTTATCTTTTAAAAGTCTTTTTAAACTATCAATTCCCTTGTAATATCAATGCAAGTATACGTATCGTTCAAGTAATAAAGGGCTCTAATAGAGTCCTAGATATCGATCCCACAGGAAAGTTGGAAAATCCCTAAAGTAAATTATGAAAGTTATTTTATAATAAAAACAAAAATAAACGTAAAGTACGAAGTTTGAAAATTAACTACTCAGGTGAATGCTAATTAAATCTAGATGTAAGATTTCATAAATTAAACTAAACAAATGCTAAACTTTTGAAAGTAAAATTATGAAAATTATATAAAGTTTTTGTTGTGACGGAAAGTTCAAATTTAAGAAAGCTTCTTTCCCCTTTACAATAAATATATGGATTGTGAAGAAATTGAAAATATTTAAAAATATATTTATATTTAAAAATATATTTAAAAAATTTTTTGTCCCAAATAGGAGCAATCTTATTCTTTACCCTCTTATGAGTGCTATAAACAATATTGACTAATCCAGAGTTTATTCCCTAATTCTGTGGTTAGGTTGGGAGGATACAAGCTGTCACTCTAGAGCTCTCTCTGCTCCCTCCCTTGAGGGCTAACAATCTCGCATTAGTTTCCAATCAACTGAAACAAATTGGGGGTTTTAATATGTCACCTTAAAATCTTCAATTTTGCATCCAATAAAGTATATTTCCCTATTTATGTGCACCCAATGTCATGGATGACATACTCTCCCATGAAATCAAATGTGATTCTCCCTATATTGTAGAAATCATATCTCATTTAAGAACATATGTCTCTCAACAAGTTTTATCATTTCAATTGGCCAGATCGAAAAGTAAATGAAGATCGGAGTTCAAATCATCACAAATTATTATCATTTAAAACCGTATATATTCTTCACAAAACCATATCTTCAAAGTAGGGAGAATGAAAAAGAAGATTACTCAAAATTCATAAGAAGGATACGATAAAACACAGATTTTATATATAAAAATAAGTTTATAAAATATAAAGAAATAAAAATACAACTTATCTCACAATCTTTCCCAAGCAAATCCTTAGAAGTTCTCTCCAAGCCTTTCTCTCTTTATAAGCAAAAGGAGAACTCTCTCACCTTCCCTCTCCTCTTACAACCCTAGAAGAAAATCTCCTCTTCTCTCTCTCTCTCTTTAACTCACACCACTTTCTCTCTCTCCGTTACGTTACACACACACAAATGAGAAGTCATCTTCTTTTATTTTGGGCTTCCTCATTTAGAAAAGAATTCAAAATTCTCTTCAAAATTTCTTCCTAAAGTCAACTCTTTTGAATTCAAAAGATGTTTCATTTGATCCAAGAGTCATATCCCTTGATAAAAGAACCTTCCAAAGTGTCTAGATGAATTGAATTACTCCACGAGGTGTAGAACAAGTGTCCTTCACGCAAAAATTCATCTCAAACCACCTTAACTTGAAAAGGTCATCCCTGACGCATCATGCGACGATCTGGCGCATCATACACCATCTCTCTGGATTTTGGCGCAATATGTGCAGGATCCAAAATTGGTTCTTTTTTGCTCCAAATTTTTCCCTTTTTGCCATTTTTGTTCTAAATGCCTAAAAATGATATACCTGCAACAAAAACATAAATATACCATACTTTAAAGTACAATATCACCCAAAAAAATAAGCATAAAATAGGTACTTAAAATAGTATATTATTTTAGTGGTGTTAAAATCCCCCAAACTTAAATGTTGCTTGTCCTCAAGTAACACTACACCTTTAAAAAATATTACATTAAAGAATATGACTTAGGATAGAGTTTAACTTATAACTTCTACACTTTAGTTTAATAAATAAAATAGCAAAATTTAAGAAAACCCCTTTAATAACTTAGATTCAAACTCTAAGTCTAGAAATACTTAGTAATCAAATTTAAGATTTCTGAATTCCTATTCATTTCAAGAAGAATTGCAATTTGTCATATTAAGGACATTTAGAACATTCATGTGAAAAAGAACTTCATGAAAACCTTACTAGGAATGTGACTAATAATCTAACACAAGTTTAGAAAAAGTAATAAAGCTCATTGCTTAAGTTGATTCAAGTGAAGCCAATTTTTTATTAAGCTTCTCCTCACCAATTTTTTATTTTCTTTTCTTATCTTTTCTGTTAGGATCTTTCCATCCTTTCTTTTCTTTTTTTTCTTCTTTTTCTTTTCCAAGTGAGGGTTACTATATCTAGATAGCCTTTAATAATTTTGAACTTCATCATCCTCTTCTTAAAGTTAAAGCTCCTTACCTTTCTTCACTTCATAAATAGATATTAGTTTATGATTTTTCATAAAGTCTCATTCTTTTCTTCTTACTTGAAACTCTAAAATTCTTAACATTTCAAAAATATAATTTTCTTTACTTAAAATAGGAAAACATAGTCTTATCCTATCATACCAAATATCTTTAACTTTAGAATTGATCTTCATTATTAAAAATGTTTTACCTAAATTTACCACAACATTTATAAATAAAAGTATAGTCATTTAAAGTTAAATCTTAATATCCCAGACCATGTTAAATTTACTTTACTCCATTTCAAAATAAAATTTTCTTTCCCCCAAACTTAAGTTTTTATGTGATTTTTAAAAATATTTTTAGTATAAAATTTAGTAGGTGAAAGAAAATAGTATTGCAAGAAAATAAAAACTGACCTGTAGAGGATTTATGAATATGATACTTGGCTCAGGTATATTGCAGGTACTAACTGTAAAACTACATACAGGCTTTAAAGCATTAAATAAAACTTAATATATTTTAGAGAACTTGCTAAGAATTAAAAAAATAAATACAAAAAATGAAAAACTAAACTATCAATATTGAAAATGCAAAGAAGTGAAAGTTTACAATTACTATTACAAATTGCCATTCCATAACACAACTTAAAAAGTCTTTTACTACAACAAGTTTCATAAATAGATATTAGTTTATGATTTTTCATAAAGTCTCATTCTTTTCTTCTTACTTGAAACTCTAAAATTCTTAACATTTCAAAAATATAATTTTCTTTACTTAAAATAGGAAAACATAGTCTTATCCTATCATACCAAATATCTTTAACTTTAGAATTGATCTTCATTATTAAAAATGTTTTACGACAAATAAAATTTAGTTTACTTCTTTTGAAAATAAATTTTTCTTTCCCCCAAACTTAAGTTTTAAGTGATTTAAAAAATATTTTTAGTATAAAAGTTAGTAGGTGAAAAATAAAAAACTACCATTAAATTAGTAATTGCAAGAAGATAAAAACTGACCTGTAGAGGATTTATGAATATGATACTTGGCTCAGGTATACTGCAAGTACTAACTGTAAAACTACATACAGGCTTTAAAGCATTAAATAAAACTTAATATATTCTAGAAAACTTGCTAAGAATTAAAAACATAAATGTAAAAATTGAAAAACTAAACTGTAATAAATACAGAAAATGAAAAACTAAACTATCAATACTGAAAATGCAAAAAAAGTGAAAGTCTACAATTACTATTACAAATTGCCATTCCACAACACAACTTAAAAAGTCTTTTACTACAACAAGTTTTCTAAATAAAAGTACATCTCAATACAAACATCAATAACAAACAAACATCAAAACAAAAAAAAACTAAACAAGACTCATAAAACAACAATCTTCATCTCCTTCCACTTCATCATCTGATTTTTCTTCTTCTTCTTCTTCATCATGAATGGGAGTGTGGGGAGTGAAATTTGGGCAAGCAGGAAAGTCCGCATTAGGTTCACCCTTAAGAAGTCTTACCATGACATTCTCAAAATCAACATCATGATGTACTCTCCTCTATTGGTATTCATCATTATATGCATTCCTTGCTCCTATCACTCCCAACTGAGTTTAAATATTAACTATGTCCATTTTTTGAATCATGAGTTGATCCATAATACCATAGAGTGAAAATCAAGGTAGGGTATCCCAATCCTCCAGCTGTAGAACTACCAGCTATACTCCAAGCATGTTAAACTATAAGTGCACTAACATTTATTGCCTTCATGTTCTAAATGCGATAGTTGAGTACAACTCTATGTTTCATAACATCAGCCAAATGATTTGTTGTCAATAGTCTGGCAAAAATGAAGTGGTGCCATATTTTTGACTGAATAGTCAACATGGACGCAGGGAAGTTAACTATCTTGTTATTCTTAATCTTCCATTCCCCTCTTCCATCAGTAAAAAATGCAATCACTTCCTCTAATGATCAATCAATTATTACAAATGCAGCATACTCGTCATGATATACGTTTCTAAGCCCAAAAAATGCATTGATCCTTTCAGCAAAAAACTCAACCAGCTAACCTTCACCAAGATGTGATCATCAACAGTGAATCTTAGGTTTGCATGAAACTCCTGGACCATCGGGACAATTACTACGCTAGTGAAGTAGCAGAATCTTTCCAAATTCAGAGCAAGAATCAATCTCTCGACCTCACCATTTGGGTTTGCAAACGCCTGTTCTTGGATCATTCTTTTAGTCTCCATTTGAGTATTATAACTATGTTGGGCTTTAAGACTATTGAATCTTCATGCATCGAAGTCCTCGGTCGGCCTTCCTCGCTTATCTCGGGGACCCATTTGAAAATTCTACAAAAATCCAAATAAAGTCCAAGTAAATTACTAAATCAAAAATCTAACTCCTCAAGCAAGATTATTTGGTAAGAAACTTTCACCATGAGTTTCCTTCAAGCATTTTCATCAAAAATCCCAATTTTTGGATCTCCTAAAGTCCATGGTAAAAATAAAAAAATTACTAAGTTAAAGTGAAGCTCTTACCAAGAGAAGATGAAATCTATAGATTTCAGCCTTTGAATCCTTACTTTCTCCCACAATGTGATGCCCTAGACTAAGGTCTTGAGGTAGAAGATGACTCAAATAGTGAAAATGGAGTTTGTCCGTGTGATGAAAATGGAGTTTGTTCGTGTGATTTTGCGGTTTTTTAGGCAATATAACATGTTCAAACCTTTGGTGTATCATGCGCCAACTTGGCGCATCATGCATCAAGTCTTTGTAAACCGGCGCATCATGCGCCAGCGCTTAAATTCTCCAGATTTTTTTTTATGTGAAAATCTGCTCCGTAACACTTTATGTCAACCTCTATTTGACTCAAATAAACCTTTCTAAGCATATATAAACATCACACTAACACATAACTTTCACAAACAACACAAAACTCATATTTATAATTAAAATCCACATTATTACAAACTAACATTTTTTAAGCCAACAAACATCAAATTTACAAAACAACATCCTAACACTGAAATCTAAACATCAAAATTCAAAACATAAACATAGGTAGTGTTCATCCGAAAGGAAATGCAATCCAACACAACAAACTAAAACAAACATTACTACACAAAACGTTCCGTGCATAAATTAAGATCAAACATCTTCTTCACTATCGTCCTTTTGGATATTTCCCATAGATTGGTAGTGCACATACAAATTGTACAAGGGTTGAAATGAAAATTCATCAGTTGAATTGTCCTCCTTAATCCAAGCATGTTTCTTGAACATATGTACCAATCCATCTTCAATACTCCATGTATATTCAAAATGTTTTCTCAGTCTCCAATCCAGATGATCCAACATTTCAATGATATTCCCAATCACATGCATGAGATTCTTCACATCTTTCTTTATCTTCTTGATTCTCTTTAACAGTGCACTCAAGTTGTAGTAAGGCTGAACAGGTGATGAATTTTGAGATCCTTGATCCATCAGTACATTCATGTCATTGTCATCTCCCATTAAAATACAATTGCAATAGACTTCTGGATCCATCAACTTCCAAGGAAGTAACACTTTTTCCCAACTTTCATAAGGTACTTGTGATTGACTGCAAAGTAGGAAAATTGATGGATGTCTTAGTCCAGTTGCAGATCCATTCACATTCAAACCCAAAACTGATTTCACAATTATAGCTCCAACATCAATGGGTTTTTCAGTTTGAATACAGTAGTTCAGAATGACACTCTCCTTAGTGACCTTACTAATTTTCATGGTCGGCAGTAATTTCAATGAAATAAACAAGTGTCCGGCTTTTGAAACTGGATTTAAAAATGACAAAGGAAAATTTACATTTCCATCATCTCTAGTCTCCCAATTCACATCTTCATCCGTAAGGTAGCGGTAGAGTTCATTTGTATTCTCTTTTATAGGTGTAAAGTTTGCATAATGGTAGATAGACACATTTTCACTCTTTTATAGGTGTAAAGTTTTCATAATGGTAGATAGACACATTTTC
>NW_018253535.1:0-8091 GCF_001263595.1 Phalaenopsis equestris
AAAATCCAACCCTCATAAATAAAGAAATAACTTAACAAAGTCTATCATTAGGTGACATGATTTATAAAAAATGTTTTTTGAAAAATTTGTAGATCATAGATAGTAGCCAATCAGATCAAATCTATGTCAGGTATTTGTTATAAGCTTCCATTTCAAGGAATTGTCATTTGAATTCTTGACGTTGAGAAGCAACAACTAGTCATATTATGTTGGGGGGTTTTAGATTATGAATTTTTCTATCCAAGAAGTTTAAATTATGAAGCTTCCATTTCAAGGAATTGTCATTTGAATTCTCACAATGCTCCATTGCATCATATAGATGTACATCACATCCATTAGTGGGTTATTTATCAAATTTAAATTAATGCAAAAATATTTGATCTTTAACCTTAATGATCAGGAACTTCAAGCATCTAATCAGGAACAAAATAAAACCAAGTATAATTGAATGGGAATACACTTTTCTAATAGAACTTGGATAATATAGTTCAACAACTTCTTCGAGAATCTCATAAAATCTATCTCAATATCTAATTTATTATTTACTTTAACACAAACGCCCAAATTACAAGTCTTTTTCCTTCAAACTAGGTCTCGTATGAAACTTGTACACATTCACATCGTAAATTTAGTAAATTTCCACGATGCACATAGGTCTCCAAGCAATATCTATCAGGTCGTGGTCTGTCACTCCATTTTTCTAATCATGAATGTATTAATAAATAAGAAATCATGTGTTGATGAAAATTTACATTTGATATGAGTAACGAATTTATCAAATTTAACTCACATGTGTTCTAAACAATTATGAGAAATTATTCTTGATGTCCTTTCTGGTGTCATCGTCTTCAACTGAATGTAATGAATCCACAAAAAAAAACTATTCACACATTAAGATATTCTTGAATTAGCTCATCATGACATTTCCACTCGAAAGAGTGAATAACTATAATAAAAAATGTCTTACTAATTAAAGAATTGAACTTCATTGCAATTAATAAGAATAAAAATTTTCACTGCTTAAAGTTCTTGGTCATTAAGATAATGTGATGTGCACCTCCCCAATACTTCACCCAACAGCTAGGAAAAAAAAAGCGTCGATGGAGGCACGAAACCACCCAATGATCCTTTCGTGAATTCTTCTTCTCTGAAATAGTAGGAGCAGAATGTCATAATCCCCTATAATAAATAGGCTTCATAGATCGATCCTTCTAGCCATGACTTATTCTTTGCAGTTTTCTTCAGTTTATTAAAAAAATCGAAAAAACAATTGCTACTTAGCACAATTTGACAATATTATTTTAACTTGAATTTTGTTGATCATGATAGTGTTTTAACAGATATGTTGACACTTGTAAAAATGATATTACAAACTTATGCATGAAAAAGTATACTCCAATTTTAGAAAGATAATGATGGTGGCATTATATTTTTATATGATATTAAAGATTTGAATATTGTGTTTGTCATTGTTTTCATGAAACGAATATGTTTTCATGAAATATTCTTACATCCCTAATATCAAAGTTGATGTTACATGAAACCTCTTTCAGCAATGCTTTAATGTTCTTGTGAATGTCCTCCCCAACTTCATAGGAGGTAGTGCTTATCTTGCTTCGCTCGACATGACATTGTTCAAAGGTTTGGATGATTTCTAAATGGCCAATACTTCTGATGAGAGATCTTTATTTTGGTGTTAGAGAGCATGGTTTTAAATTCAAATACCCTCAAGGTTGTGGAGACTTAATTCTAAAAAATTACATGGCTTTCAAATTCTTTTGGCCAAGTTGTAAGCATCTGTCTTGAAGAAGTTCAATTTATAAAAATCCAACCCTCATAAATAAAGAAATAACTTAACAAAGTCTATCATTAGGTGACATGATTTATAAAAAATGTTTTGAAAAATTTGTAGATCATAAACATTTAAATAGTGAATATTAGCCAATCAGATCAAATCTATCTTAGGAAGGTATTTGTTATAAAGTTCCATTTCAAGGAATCGCCATTTGAATTCTTGACCTTGAGAAACATCAATTAGTCATATATTGTGTTGGGGGTTTTTAGATTATGAAATTTCCTACCCATGAAGTTAAATTACGAAGATTTAAGAGAAATTATGGTGCCATTAACATTCTTTTTTGAGGTTCGTTTTGAAATATCTCTCAAAGAAATTAAGGTTAGACCAAATCTCAAAAAATGTTAAGAATTAATGACCCTTAAAAAACTCAAATTATCTAATCTCAAACTCTTTAGTAGCTAAATCTAAATTGGAATAGTGAGTTTCATAAAAGTCACTTCTAATAATGAGCTAGAATACAAAATTTTCTTGTATCATCTCAAAATGCACCATTGCATCCTATAGATGTACATGACATCAATTAGTGGTTTATTTATCAAATTTAAATTAACGCAAAAATATTTGATCTACACTTCAATTTAAATGGCTCATAGAAACCTTAAATACATTAAGATCATTCTTTGCTTTAAATGAGCCATTTACTTCTCCATTAAGTGTTTGAGATGCCCTATAGAAGTATTAGATATATGTTACACTCAATATAAGTGTAGCCTTATTGGGTTTAGACAAAGTTAGTTTGACCACTGATCCCGACTCTTATTATATGTCAATGCGATGTATGCGATTATATTATTAATTTTTCCTTACTTATAATTCTTACTTTGCAACGGTGCCAAAAACTTGATCACCAGCAACAGTTAGGCACAAACTTGACGTCGAAGCAAATACGAATATAATTATTATATTTAAATATGAGATACTACATAAGTATACGTATTGTTATCAAGTAATATAAGATTTTTTGATTAAGCCCCGAATATCGAACCCACAGGGAAAAAATGCAACTTCAAATAAGCAACTTCAAATCAGGAGAAATTCGAAAAGTTTGAATAGTCTTGAAGACGGGTTAGTAAAGGAAGATACTAGCGCTCACTCTAGAGTTCCCTCTTCTCCCTCCACCTGAGGGCTAACATCTTGTATCAAAATCTAAAACTATAAATCAAATTGGGGGCTTTCGCCTGTCACTCTAAAGTCCTCTAATTCTAAACCCTTCAAACTTTATTTCTCTATTTATTTGCACTCAATCATAAGAGTTACATTCTCATCCATACAATCTCATGTGATTCTTACCATTTGTTGACTGAGACAATACCATCTTGGATATTACATGTTCTCACAATAGGTATTAATATCTTAAATGGACAAATCAAGAAGTAAATGAAGTACAAGGTTTAAAATCATCACAACTTCTTCCAACATTGAAGACTAATACTTCATACAACTTTCATCCAATTCTTAATCCTTTATCATTTTAAGGAAAAAGATAAAGAACACTACTCAGAATTCATGAAAAAAACACAATCACACTTAAGTTTGAAAGTAAAAATCTTGCAAACAAACAAGAAGTCTAAATTAAAACCAAATGTAGTCCCAAAGATGAAAACTTATCTCAAATCTTCTTCACCAAAGTCTTGAAGTTCCTTTGAATCTATTCCTTCACTTACAATACAAACTACAGCTTAAAAAAATAAAAGCGGGCGGCGGCTGCGGTGTATGGGTGTGATGGATGATGGCTGGATGGATTCCCCCTTTTTTATAATTTTCCAAAAGGTGTCTTGGTTCCTCTTCAAAATGTGTCTACATTCAATGAATCTTCTAAAAGTTGCCTCCTTTCAAAAGCTAATTGAATGAATTTTTGTGTCCATTAACTAATTCTCACGTTCACCAAGGATTGCTTCAAACACCTCTTAAAAAATTCATCCAAATTCATTGAATCATCAATTAACTACTTCTGGTGCTTAAGCGTGGGGTATTGGGTGCTTAGACACAGATCTCTCTATTTCACTGGCGCGTAAGCGCCAGTTCTGGGTGCCTCAGTTCAATTTCACACCTTCATTTTTGCTCCAAATTTGATACTTTTTCACTCATTTCACCAATTTTCATCCATTTGATTGTACCTAAGAGAAAAACACACAAATACTCTATTTAATTGTACCTGAAAGCAAAACATACAAATACCTTTCATTAAAGCGCAATATCTAAAAAATAGGTATAAAAATGTGTACATAAAAATTATATATTTTAAGTGTATAAAAATCCTCCAAACTTAAAATGTTATTTGTCCTTAAGTGACAATCTTTCAAAAAACAAAATAACTAGATTATGTAAATGAGTTTCTTTAGGATATTCTAAACTTTTGATCTAGAAATATAGTAGTCCAATTTAGAAAAAAACATTAGTATACGAGACCAACTTAGAGTTTAGAAATTTTAATATAAAGAAGTCTGACATAAAGAAGTCTAAAAATATGAGTTTTATTTAGTTCAAGAATATTGTAAATTCTCCAAATATAGAGTTTAGGCATTCTATTTTTTCCACTAAAAAAATTTTTATTAAGAATAATTATATTTACTATATTTAATCCTTAAGCTTAAGATTTTCTCAAGTCTTATACTTTAAAAAGATAAGATGTCAAAACACCTTTTGATTAGACACTAATCCTCAAGCTTCTTCTCTTTTTTTTTTAGGTGAGGATTACTATATTTGGATAGACCTTTAATGATTTTGAATTCCACTCCTTATTTTCTAAAGCAAAGTTCTGATATAAATCTTTTACTTAAAAAATATAATACTAGTTTTGAAAATTATTTTTAATAAAAGAAATTTAAGTATTGAAAATAAAAGTCTAACCCTTCTAAATTTTTCAAAATACATTTCTCCTACTAAAGATAGTTACACAATATTTATCATTTCCACACTAAAAATTGTTAATTTTAAGTTTTTCTTTATTACTATAAGTCTTAACTAAATTCTTTTACTTATTTCTATATTCAAAATTTTACTTCCGAAATATAACTTCATATACATAATCAGTTTTTTTCAAATCAAAATCAAATTTATTTGTAGTACATTTGAGAATAAATAAACATAAATTTTTTAGAAAATTTTTCATCCCCTCCCCCCAAACTTTAATTTTTAATAATATAAAATATTTTAGCATCATAGATATAGGCGGAATGAAAACTAAAATTAACTTGTTTGCAGGAATTTTTACATCCTAAATTTACACGTACAAAAATTAAAAACAAGAGTAAAAATTAATTGATCAAATTTTAATTTACTTAATATATATAGAGATTTATTAGACTTCTATACAGTGGAGGATAACATAAAAGCAAACAAGCATACTAACAAACATTCACAACTCCTATATAAAGAAAATACCTGGTAGTAAATTGAAAATTTTAAACTTGAAGTTTTTAAGTGAAAGTTAGTAATATTCTAAGCCTTCATAAGATTCAGGATTAAGTTCAACACAAACTAAATAAATATACTAAACAACACAATTAACACAATTACTACAACAAAAACAAAATATAACTACTCATAATAAGATAGGTACATCACAACCGTGTCTAACAAAACAAAACACAAATAAAAGCAGCAGTGTCAGCAAGTACAACTCAAAACAAAACAACAATACAGTATAACTGTACCACAAAAAGTTCTCAACAACATAATAAAACTAAACTACAAAACAAAATATAATCATCCTCCTCCTCATCAACATCACTGTCGTCACTATGCCAAACAACTGTAGGCTCATATGATGGATATTTTGGATATGGAGGGAAAACCACACTCTGGTCACCTCTCATGAGGTTTTCCATAGATGAGTGGAATTTCTCCCCATAATCACTATGTCTCCTCATATATCCTTCTATATGATATGCCAAATTTCCTAAATTCAATACCTTATCAGCGGTATAGTTGATGTTATACAATATTCTCTGCAATAATTGTGACTGTGAATCAGATCCAGAAGTCTGATCTTGCAAAGTTGAAGCACGTGAGGTAGAAGCACGAGATGTAGAGACACCTAAACTGCTAGAAAATCCACTTCTCTAGCCAAAGATCAAATGATGTGAATAATATTTCACATTAACACTTGCAATGGGCTTGAGTGGCTGCAGCATCTCTTCCCAACTATCAAATCTAACACATGTCTACTCACATAATGAAAAAATCAAGGATACAAATTCCAAACCTGCAGTAGTAGCAAGATTGCATAACTAGTGATAGTCTCATAAACTTATAGTTGCATATTGTTGTTGTTCCTCAGGGTTCTATATTCGGGGTTTAATAAAAAAATCCTATATTACTTGATAACGATACATATACTTGCGTAGTATCCTATATTTAAATATTATAACTATATTCTTATTTGCTTTAAAGTCAATATTTTGCCTAGCTTTTGCTTGGAATCAAGTTTTTGGCATCGTTGCAAAGTAAGAATTATAATTATGAAAATTAAGAATATAATCACATACATCGCATTAACATATATAAAGAGAATCAGGATCACTTGCACACCCCATAGAGTGGTTATATGAATCAAGACACTTGGAAAGGCTCTTGGATGAAGATATGTATCTCTTGAAGTGAAAGGTGTGTCTTTTGGATGAAGAGACGTGTCTCTTGGAGAAAGGAGGGGTTTTTGTGTCTCTTTAAATAGGGGGTTGTCGCCTCTCTAGAGAAATAATTAGTGTGTGTTTAAGAGGAGTTTTCAGTGAGATTGAGAGAGAGTTTTGTGTGAGTCTATGGAGATGTAAATTTCTTCATTTTTTGGAGAGATTGATGAGAGAATTTGAGAGATATGAGTAAGGAAGTATGAGCGGCACATGGATCAGCAGGAGATTTTGGTGGAGAGATTTTTCAATTTTTTTTCAGAGGGGAAAAAACTAAGTATTTTGTTCTTCATTATCTTATAATTGTTGCAAACACTTTTTAATGGATTTTCTTTGATTTAAATGAAGTTTTATGTTGCTTTTCATCCATGCTTCGTCTTTACTCTTTTCTTTTAAAATGAAGTAGTAACATGTCTAGGAAAATTTGTTTCATGATAGAAAGGAAAATTTATATTATGATTGAATAATTTTTATTTGCATGTTATGTGTAATATCTCCTTTGCTTCATTGACATAACTTAAGTGGAAATAAGTTATGTTAAAATTTGTTGCCTGTGAAATTAAGACTCGGGAGAGCATTGATCTTGCAACTTGAGTGCACTTACATTGACCGGTTGGCTAGTAAAATAGTTTAGGAAGCAATGCAACTTTTAAGAAAATGTAATTTAATGATATGTTTCTATTAGGAGATTCTAGGTGAGAGATAGTTACATAAAACTAATAGAATGCTAAGCGTACCTATACACTAAAAAAAGAGTAGGTAGACATATGTTTCTTGTTGGTCCATAATTTATTACTTAATTCTATTAATTCTTTTACTGCTTATGTCATTATCTTCATTTTACTTTTCTTTTTACAATGAAATAGATTCATGTTTAGGAATTTAGATGTTCTTAGATATTCTCTTATTTAATTAATGTGGTGGTATTTTAACTGGCTCTTAGTTTACTTTACAAACTGATCACTTGTAATGTTAAAATTCATTGCAAAACATAATGACCCGGGAGGGCTATGATTTCACCAACAAGTGAGTACCACATTTCAACTTGGGCAGAGCTGTTGTGATCACTTGAGGGGGAGTACAAATAGATAGGGAGATAAGTTATGATGGACATAGAATTGATGTTTTTAGGGTGACAGACTAGATTCTTTTATCAATTCAGTCTAGATTTTGGATCGTGAGGGTCCCTAGAAGGTCTTATAAAGAAGGCACAGTGGGTTATCTGGAAGTGAGAGGCCAGAATCTACTCAGTACTACTACACAAGCTGGTGAAAAACTCTAAGTTAGCTAATGTTCTTTGCTAGCACCGAGAGGGGGTAAGGAATAGGTATGCTCCTATTTGTCACTGTGTCGGCGTTATTTTTGGTTGGAGAGTTGTCCGTAAGAAGCTGTCAGTCATTGTAATCGAAATCTCGTCGCCCTCTTCGGAAGGACATTTTAATTTACACACACACACACACACACACACACACACACACACACACACACACACACACACACACACACACACACACACACACACACACACACACACACACACACACACACACACATATATATATATATATATATATATAATTTTAGAAAAATATGAAATAAAACTGA
>NW_018253535.1:9651-11311 GCF_001263595.1 Phalaenopsis equestris
GCCTAAAGATAAGGTGAGGATTTACGTTGCATAAGCAAGCAACCTCGAAGACCTATGGCTTTGTTGTTTATATAAAAGGAAGGAAGATTGGCTTAGCTGGGGAAGACAGGTTTTGCTATTGAAGATAGCCGTGCTGCCCACCATGCTAGCTCCAAGCTCCTTGTCGCGATGAGTTTGAGTTTTCTAGTGTGTCAAGTTATAATGTCAAATCAGGTGGCCCTATGGTTTAAGTTCTTTAAATTTTAATATGGGGCCATGTTAAAGTTGATTAGAGCGACACCGATTAGGATCCTACGGTTCCCTCGTTCCGGCACCATTATTTTCTATTAGATTCACTTAGTCCAAATGAACTTACTAAACTCAACTTAATGAGTTCCATAATTTTGTTTAGACTGTGGGAAGCCTCGTTAGCAACCGTAAGTTACCTCCTCCTAGAAATTCCTGATCATCAGATAGAGACGTCTTAGTTTAGTTGCAATTGTAGTTTTATGTGATGCTTGTGATTAAAATTTGAATTGTTTTATATTTTGAATGTTGTGGGGATAAATTTTTATCTTGGTTGATTTTAGTTTTGGTTTTGGTTTTGGTTATCTATGCAAATTTATACAAGCACAAAAGTATAGCATAAAAGTACAAGAAAGACAACATATTATGAAGGTACAAGAATGACAATGCTGAAAATTGTAAAAATGTACCTAGCGAGTCTTCTCGTTCCACCACCTGAAACTTAAAATGCATGTTAAGGCAATTTATATGAAACTGGGAAGTAAAATTTTGACGACCTACCTAACCCTAGGTCATATCTTGGTGGGTCCTTATTAATTTGATTAAGGATGATATTTGTCAAGCAAAACATATTAAGTTTAGTAGATCTCCGAGGTATCCAACAGATCTAGAGAAAAAAGTAGGTTCGTGCTACTCTCTCGCTGCCTGGTGGAAAATCCCGAGCTCTTTTAAACTTATTATGTTGCTTAATAATTGATCCTGTGAACACCCTAATGATCAATGAACATTGATGTATCAATTATCCCTAAGAGTAAGATAATTATCACTTATAATTTAATTTTGGATATTATGTGGGTGAAGACCCTTAAAGAGGCAAGTTAGAGTTATTGGAACACTTAGCCAAATTTTGGTCCTAATTGGACTTGTAGTGTCTGAAAGATATTTTAATTTTATTTGTGTTCATTTTTCTAATTCTCATTTAATCAGTCTTGATTTAACTTAGATTACTACTAAGCCCTTAAGACCTAGGTGAGTGTCTTAATTAGTTTTGAAAAGGTTAAGCTTTATGTGGTCATGATTCATTATTTGAATTTCATTTGAAAATTAAATAGGGGTATTAAATTAGTGAGTTATTAACACCCAAAATCATACCCATAAATCTAGGATCATTTAATTGGCTAGACTCCCAAATTTATGTAATTTAAGGAAATTGCAAATTTATCCTTTTTAATTAGGACAAGTGAGGTTGGTTTCTACCAGTTAACCCCTTGTATTCCAAACATCAAATATGTTAATTAGAATCAAAGATTTCCCATTTCCCTTTCTTAAATTAGGCCTAAATGTTAATTAAGGCTAAATTTTCAAAATTACACATTTGCCCCTGAGGCTCTAACACTTCATAATTCATCAAATTCAATTCAAATGACTTTGAAAT
>NW_018253535.1:11456-12849 GCF_001263595.1 Phalaenopsis equestris
CTAACTTGACCAAGGTAAATCCTAATCCCTTGAAATTTTTACTGAAGGTAGAACTAGACCAGAGAAGCCTTTAGACCAAAATTCATGATTTTTTGAATTTTATTTGAATTTTAAGAATTATTTTAAATTCTTGGGTATTTTATAAATATAAAATATTTTAAATGGGGATAATTAAGTTTTATATTTTTGAAAATTTTCCTTGAGGTTAGAGAACTTAGTCATTTTAGCCTTTAAGAAATTATTTTTAAGCTTTAAAATTCAGTATCTTTATTTAGAGAATCAGAAAAAAATATCCTAATTGTTCTTAAGTGCTTAGGAAGCAATTTAGAATATTTTCACGAATTTTATTTTTTTGTGATTTTTAATTATTTAAATATTTAAAAATAGGCTAAAAATCAAACTCCATTTTATTTTTAGAAAATACCCCTGATCACAAAAAACTCAAAAAAATAAGTTTTTGTAAATTTTTGAGTTTTTTTTTTATTTTTAAAAATCATTTTATGTGCTAAAATATTATTTATCTTAAAAAATCAACTTAAGTTATTAAATGAACTCAAAATATTTTGAAATTTTTATGGCGAGTTCTCTGGATCCTAAAAAATAGTGGAGATTAAAAATTAAGTCATTTTGTTGTTTGTATTTTTAAAAATTAATTAATTATTTTAGTGATTTGGGGTTTGTAAAGATTTGGTGTATTTTGAATGACTTGGCATATAGAAATTTACCTAAGGGTTCTCTGGTCATAGTGAACGTTCCAAATTTTTTTTGGATTTTTCTCAGCAACATGCTAATTTCCATGATTAATTTAAGCAAATAATGCACATAAAATTGAAAAATATGATTCTCTGTCTAGGGACCTTCTCTGACTTTAGAAAAATTAGGAAATGTTCCGTAAGATAGGGGTAACAACATGCTAAAATTTCATGCCATTGTGATATTACTACATGCATGGAGAATCAAAACATCCTAATCAGTTTTTAATTATTTAAAAATAAAATATGCATAAAATGGACTCCAAATTATTTCCAAATTGTTCAACTCTATTCACTGAGCAAGAGGGTATTTTTATTTTATTTTTATGATTTGTCTACACCAAGATATGAATTTTTAATGCTAGGGCAATTTATTTAAATAAGAAAATGCTATCTATTTAAACACGCTGCGCTGACTGTATCCTAGGCATCTCTGAAAGCATGCGTGGCCGCTCTGGTTGGACCCCGCCATCCACGTAGCCGCTGACTTGGCCCGCGGTTCATGTAAGGAAATGCTGTCCAGCTCAATCTCCTCCTTCCATCTGATACACACGCGATCCGATGTCCCCCCGTCATCATCCCCGATAGAGTGATCCCGTGCCGTCCACACTACAACCTCAAGATCTCAGCCTAGACTCAAC
>NW_018253535.1:12924-24652 GCF_001263595.1 Phalaenopsis equestris
CTAATTAAATGGAGAATCAAAATAGGCTCGAAAGGAAGAGGAGATCAATACCTTGGCTCTGAGAAGGAAAGCTTCGATCAAAGAGTCTTGACACATTCGTTGGGGTCCAAAGAAGATAGAGATTAAGCTTCTTGCTATGGTGAAATGTCTAGACCCAAATTCGACCAAGGCCGATTTCAGGGGGTTTTGATAGGGCTTTCGCTCCTTTCACTGTTGTGAAGGTGTGGGTGAGTTTAATTAGAGTTTAGTGGATTGTGGAGGTATGGATAGTTTTGTCCTGTCTCTGAAAAAGTTTTGAGCACAAAAATTGGGCTCCGGCAAGGGGATTCAAGGCAATGTGATGGTTGGGCTACACTGATGAGGTCTCAAAGAGGCTTTGGGATCAATTTGAGGAAGTCTCTTAGAGTAATTTTAAGCTCTCCCTCCATGGTCTTGGAGGGGATCATTTTATAAAAATGCCCTTAGGCTTGCTACCATGTCAATTAGGGGGTGAAATGTACTGCCTAGGTGGAGGGCAGAGAGGCTCTAAGCTTCAATTTGGATGAGGTTGCCTCTAGGTTTGAATTGGATTTAAGTTTTAATTGGGTTTAATTCCATGGGGGGTGGCTCTCAGTTTGGCCATTTTCTGGCCAATAGGATGGCCGACCTAGGATGGCCGACCAGCCAGGGGAGATGGCTAGTGAGGTCAGGTGAGCCAGGGGAATGTGTCACAACAATTTAATGTGTTTATGCTTTGTTTTGCAAAAAATATCCTAAGCTTAAGCAATGGCATGAAATACCTTAATTTAGGGAATTTTTTGTCCATGACTTTGTTTAGGTGGTTTCATGGGGTTTTGGCTAGTCACTAGGGTCCAACTAATGGCTGTGGAGTCATTAATTTGGTGACTTTGGGGTGGTTAGGCCATCTTTAGTGCATGGGTTCAATGTGGGTCCAAGTGATCAAAGCTTGTGTTTAGGCTAGGCTAGCCATGTCAATTGGCCTAATTGATTATCAACATTGTGTATATGATTGTTATGAAGATTTTTGGTGAAGGGTTGAAGTGATTTTGAGTTCAATTGGTGAGTCAATTTGAAGGATTTTTTAAACTTGGTCAATTTGGGCATGCTGGGCTAGAAATGGGTCTAGGTTAAGATATACTTGGGCTAAGTCCAAATTGAATGGTTCAAATGATCAAGGGAGATGTTGTGAAGATTTTTCATGAAGGAATGGAGTGGAAATTTTGGGGCTAAGGCCATCAATTTGGTGAGATTTTCAGACATGGCCAATTTGGGGCTTTTGGACTTAGGTTGAAATAAAATGAATATGAGGCTTCAAAAAGGCCAATTGAAGGTCAATTTTGATGTATGGGAATATTATGAAGGTTTTTAAACACAAATTATGGCCAATTGAGTGGGCTATGGGTTCAATTTGGTGGACCCAAGTCATGGGGTCAAAATTGGGGTTTTGATCTAAATCAAGATTAGGTTCAAGTCATGGACCAATTGGGGTTGGATTTGGTTTATATTGGTCACATAAAGAGTGGATTTGAGTTTAGAATTGAAATTGGGATAAATTATCAAATTGGCCAAAATAGGTCATGTGATAGTTGAGAAAAATGAAATAGGGAATATTTGGGAGGTTTTGGAATTTTTTGGGATTTTTTAGAATTTTTGGAATTTTGGGGTAAGGAGGGGTATTTTGGTAATTTGGCAAATTTTGGTGGTTTTGGGTAGTTCGGGTGTTTTCATGGTGTTTGAAATGATTTTTGAACCAATTTGGGTTTTTTGGGTAAATTTGGGAATTTTGGCCAAATTTGTGGTCCCAAGGGTATCTAGGTAATTTGGGGGAATTTAGGAGCAAAAGGCTAAGTTGGGTATCTTGGTAGAGTTGGAGTGCCAACCACCAATAATAAGCCGTGAACCAATGGAAACCCCATTTTGGGTCCTCTATGTAGTCATCTTAGCGAAACCCTAGCCTAGGGCTAGTGGGTCTAGGAGAGCACTTACATGAGTCTCCCAAGAGTATCAAGGGACCAAAGCCAGGAAATTCTGGGTTTAAGGTAGTTAGTGATTGTGAGTGTAAGTGATTGCAAGTGAGTGCCTTAGCCCTAGACCAACACCCAGGGTCAACCCTAAGATCCAACAGTCCTAAGGGGGACTCATCTTGAGTTCCCCCATAGTGACCCCACCTACTAAGTGCTAGAGGTTAGGACTAGTATGTGGAGCTTCAAGTTGAGTAGAGAAGAGTTTGAAATTTCTAATGGTGAGGTTCCTTGTCTATTTTTCTAAGAATAGTCGATAAGAAAGTCTTATGACTAGACCTTAGGCTACTAAAGAGAAAAAAAACTAAACCTCAACCAAAAGTGAGGTCAACAAATGAGCCCCCAATAGGTGTGGTGTGCTGGGCAAGCACACCACACGTATTAGCGTTGACCAAAGAGATCAACAAAAACCACTTCAAACTCCTAAGTCAACAAACCTGGAAGTATGTGTAGAATTGTGTGTGTGATTTGCTTCTACTAGGGAATTAGCAGGTGATCGTCTGATTAAAATCAAGGAGTAGGGACTCTCGTTGGGGATCAGAGAGTGAATTTTGAGTTAAGAAATTTCAGGTATTTATAAAGGATGGGAGTCAATATATAAGTGCTGACCCCGAGGTGGGAATTGAAATTTGGGTATCAATCCCGAAATAAGAATCATGTCATAATCCATTTAAGGTGGTCTTGAAACTGATTTCAAAAGAGGAGAATAGGATTGTGTGGGAGGACCTAATCGAGATGAAAAACACAAAGGCTCACATCTGACTCCAAAGGGTAACAACAGTGTAGAAGACGACGACCATTAAGGATATGTCTCCAGAAAGAAAGGACTGTACCAGTTTGAGTTACTACTGGGGAGTTATATTCAGACTCACATATGACAGGGAGAATATATATGTCACGTTAGGAAGGAAAACACTGGGACTCACATCCAACCCAAGCGATGATTAAGAAAATATCTGCTACATTGAGGAGGAAAACACTGGGACTCACATCCAACATATATGTGTCACGTTCATGGAGGAAAGCCCTAGGACTCACATCCAACCCAAGAGATGACAAGAGAGAGGTGACAAGGGAAAATGTCTGCTACTTTGAGGAGGAAAGCACTAGGACTCACATCCAATTCAAGAGGTAACAAGAAAATATATGTAGAAAACACTAGGACTCACATCCAACCTAAGAGGAGACAAGAGAATATATGTGCTACATTAAGGAGGAAAGCACTAGGACTCACATCCAACTCAAGAAGTAACAAGAAAATATCTTTGTTACATTAAGAAGGAAAGCACTAGGACTCACATCCAACTCAAGAGGTAACAAGAAAGTATGTGTGTCAGATTGAGAAGGAAAGCACTAGGACTCACATCCAACTCAAGAGGTGAGAAGAGAATATATGTGCTACATTGAGGAGGAAAGCACTAGGACTTACATCCAACTCAAGAGATAACAAGAAAATGTATGTGTCACGTTAGGAAGGAAAACACTAGGACTCACATCCAACCCAAGAGGTGACAAGAGAATATATGTGCTACATTGAGAAGAAAAGCACTAGGACTCACATCCAACTCAAGAGGTAACAAGAAAGTATGTGCGCACGTTAGGAAGGAAAGCACTAGGACTCACATCCAACCCAAGAGGTGACAAGGGACTATATGTGCTACATTGAGAAGGAAAGCACTAGGACTTACATCCAACAAAAGAGGTAACAAGAAAATATATGTGTCACGTTAGAAAGGAGAGCACTAGAACTCACATCCAACCCACGAGGTGATAAGAGAATATATGTGCTCTTATGCAGAAAATATGCAGATTCACACATGAGAATCGTGGGAAATATGTAAATAGAATATGAAAATATGTGATGGAATAGGAATTTAGGTGCTAACTCAGAAATGAGAATTGAATTTTAGTCATCATTTTTGAAAAGAGAGTCGGAAGTCAGGGACCAACCTTGAAGAATAGGATGTCATGCTCCATTAAAGGGGGTCTCATACCAATCTCAAAGATGGGGAGTCAAAATTTGCGTACTGACTCTGAGAGTCATATGAAAACAGTGTAGAGAGTTTATGATGTTGAATTTGCAGAAATGTGTCATGTGAAAAGGTGTTGAAGAAGATTTCTAGAGTTTTATGAGGTTTTGTGCCGAATGTGAAATTCCGCGGGGATGTGAAGAGAGTTAATGCAGATAAAGATGGTTGTCCAGCGCGCATAAAGAGTAAGAAACTCTAAAACCGAGAGAATCCTCTCAACATATTCATTTTCTTTTCTTGTTGTTTTTATCACATTTATTTTTTTTTAAATATGTCTTTAAAATTTTAATTTTAATTGGTTGATTTTCAAAAGAAATTTGTTTTGTTGTTTATTCATTTGTGATTATTTTTATTTGAATTTTATTTATTGTTAAAGATTTGTTGTTTCGTTCTTCATTCATTGAAATTCTGAACCAACGCGTGGTTCATGGCTTCCATCCATCGCACAAAAAGGTAACTGACAAAAAAGCTTATTTCTGAGAGAAATTTTCTTTAATCTGCTCCAATAAAATGTCACAAATCAAACATATGCTAACACCTAAAAAGATACCATATATAGTCCATGTTGAAGTACATCCATAACATCTCATAAACATCACATGCCATGAATACATTGTAGGCTGATTATATCAGATACATATCATGCTGCTATAAAAAAAAGAAAGTGAACCCTCTAACCATCTGTATCAGGTACGACGAGCTCCTGATCAAGCAGACCTTCTAAGCCATGCTCCAGGACAAGACAAGAGTTCCTTTTGCATGTGCTTAGAGGTGCAACCCTCTCATATCTTGTAAGGCAGTACCTCCCCCAACTCTGGGTCTGGCCAAAATCTGTATGACATTATTCCGTCGTCCATCCTACGGAAGGTCACGGACACCTTACGGTGTCGTACCCTTGGAATGAAATGTTTGGCGACATCTGCCCCATTTCCTTTCAAAACCAAAACTGAATCAACTGGTAGCGGAATCTCTACAGTTCCTATGAACTCGCCAGAGCCGACAATGTCAATCTCTTTCCCAAATAATATATTGCTCTTGCTCAGAAATGAGACCGTGCAGAAGGGTCTTACAAAATCATGATGATCAATGTAAGGAAGTACGCCGTCTCCCTCGTCATAAATGTTGATGATGCAACTATTCGGGATGCATGTAGTTGGTAGTATGTTCCATCTAACCATTCTCTTGATCATCCACTTTATTATAGGAGGTAATGGATCTACCTGGTCATGTTTAAGGATCCCTGGCGGATTTCCCTGTCTGTCATTTGTAAAATTATAACAACATCCGCACTGAATGGTGATTCTTCCTTTCCCTCTCATCCATTTCTTTCAGCTTAGAGTATGTTCTTTCCAAGAGAAGGCCTACTTGACCTCTATCCCTCAAGTCAAAGATGCAATCAAGAATGCTTCTTTCGTCACTCTTTGAGAAAACCTTGGTATACAACTCCAGGCCTTTCAGTATGTTGATGGTTCTTCCTTGAACTTCTTCGTAAAATTCAAATTCTCTTTTATTTACTTTTCTTATTTTGTAGTATTCCATCGTACTCCATCGTACTAGGAGTCAGTAGTTGCGCAGGAATTCCTCCCTCTGAACATTGGCAGGAACCCAAATTGGCGCTGGCTGATCTGGAACATGAGATTCAACATCTAGAGGGATGTACGACCCTGCGGGATGTACGACCCTGGGCACCATGGTATATACGGATACGTCCTCAGTGGGACGTATGGCTCATCCATCATAAAATCTGAAGTCTGAGACCCATCTATGTTGGAGTTACACTCTTCCATTGTACTAAAGCGTTGTAAATATAAAACATTGCAATCCGGGCATTCTACAAACGCCCCTGTGGCTGTTGGCCCCCCAGGTCTCTACAGGTATCTCAGCATTGCACGTCAGACAACCCTTGCATAAAACATCTAAAGCTGAATGTGTCTCTGACTCTGTGATGAACCTCGGTTCTTCATCTATGGTGGGTAGGCTGGCTGAAGTTTCTTTCATGTCTGGATCATAGATATGCCCCTCAGGAATAGGGGAGAGTAAGTTGTTGATTTCTCTCTCACGTCTATGTCACGTCTATGTTCTTCTCGTAGAAAAGCCCTCTGTTTCCTACAGCTGGCATTTCTGTATTGCGTCCTGCGAAGCGAAGGATGTGGCAGTCGTTCATTATTGGCGGCTACTAGGCCCCCGGCTGGTGTGGCTACCATGGAGGGCAGAAGACTCGCCCTTCCATCGGATCTTGCTCTATTATCACGTTCTTGCCTTTATGTGATGCATTATCTCTGGCGGTCACCCTCAACAGTGAAGGCAATCCCTCTTTCTCCCTGCAGCTGTATAATTCATGAGAGGACCTTTGCAGTCCATGTTGACTTGGTTAAAGTCCATGTTGAAGTCTATGGTACCGCCCTGCGGCGCCATTTCCTCATTCAGTGCGAGGCTCCAACCATCCTTGAAAGCAAACCAAAGATCAGCCTTTGTCCCGACATTTTTTGCAAACGATAGGAAAAATGTCAGTGGGCCGAAACATGGCATGAACAAGAACAAAACAAAGTATTTATTGAAGTAAATTTGAGCTTATTTTAGTGAAATGAATTATTTACTTATATATGGATTTTGTTTAATTTAGTGGAACATTAAGTTCAAAAGTGGAAAGGAGAAAATTTGAAGTTAAAAATTTTTTTTCTTCAAAATTTTCATTATATTGACGTTAATTATAAAATTTGGACCCGGTCATAGACATTCGACCACATAGATAACCCCAAAATAATCAAAGTTTCAAAGTTTCAAAGCAAGCAAAGTCAAGCAACATCAGGTTGCATAATAGGTTTTCAGATATCATCCATTTATTGGTAACATGGGCCTTTCGCCCTGGAAGTCCACTAACTGGTAGGCTCCTCCTGTATAGACCTTTTTAACGACAAATGGTCCCTTCCAAGTTGGCTCAAATTTTTCACCTATTTTGTGACATGCAAAAATATGCATTTTGAGCACAAGTACGAGGTCACCAACTTTGAATGTCCTTGGGCGGGCCAAATTGTCATGGGCTTGTACTATCTTCGCCTGCTAAAGCTCTAAATGTTGTTGTGCTTCTACTCGTTTTCCCTCAAGACTTTCCAGTTCTTCAAGTTTGAGTTTTGCAGTTTCTCCTATTGTGAACAACAACTCTAAGTGACAATTTCTGGACTTCTAGCGGTAGCACTACCTCAGACCCGTACACAAGCATATAGGGTGTACACTAAGTGGGAGTCCTCAAAGTTGTCCGGTAGGCCCACAAGGCTTCTAATCTTTTAATAATTTGTTGTGCCAATCCCTTTTGTTTTCATCCAGTGTTTTCTTCAAAATCTAAACCAATGTTTTGTTGAAGGCTTCAGCCAGACCTTTTGCTATGGGATAGTAAATTGTAGAGTATGTCCAATCTATCCCTTGTCCTTTGATGAAATTGTTGATCTTTATGCTTCTGAAAGCTGTGCCATTGTCGGAAATTATTCTTCGCGGTACTCCAAAATGTTAGAAATTTTGGCTTTTGAAAAATTGAAGGATGTGTTGTGCTGTAACCTCACGTAACGGTACTGCCTCTACCCATTTGGAGAAGTAATCTGTAGCGGCAAGTATAAAAGCGTGCCCTTTGGAAGATGGAGGGTCTATTGAACCTATTATGCCTGTGCCCCAACACTCGAATGACGACGAGGTAATAGTTGGGTGTAGCATATTCGGAGGCTGGTGTACGACCACCCTATGTACTTGGCATTGGTGAGATTTTCTGATTGTATCCATGCAGTCGGACATCATTGCTGGCCAATAATACCCAAGTCTTTTGATCTTCATTTTCATTTTCATTTTCGGCTCTGACTGGTGAGCGCCAAATAATCCGGCATGTACCTCTTTGACAATATTTTGTGCTTCGACTCTGTTCAAACACCGTAGTCACATCTGGTCGACTGATCTTCTATATAGAACGTTTCCCATCAGGGCGCAAGACATAGCCCTTCTTGTGATATGATGTGCCTCAAACTTGTCTTCTGGCAGCTTTCCAATCTACAAATATTCTATTAATGGCTTGCGCCAATCTTCATTGATGTCTGCAACTGTATTTATTATTTCTTCTTTTCCAAGCTTGTGTAGAGTTTCGAGGTCGATCTAAGAAAAGACTCGTCTTCCTTGTACTGTGATTTCAATGGAATCCTCTGTGGGACATGCCATTTCCTTAGTAAGTTTCTCTAGAGTGTCGGCATGGGCATTATCTCCCCTAGGAATCCGGAAGAAAGACACATCGGGAATATGTTCCAAGAGCTTCATCGTGTACTGATGGTATCCTACTAACCTTAGTTTCAGAATTCTGTATTATCTTACAACTTGCTGGATGACGAGTTGAGAGTCATGATAGATGGCAATGTTTGTTATATCCATTGAGATTGCCATTCCCAATCCGGTGATTAAAGCTTCATATTCTGCTTCATTATTGGTGCACGGCTCTGTCAAGTGGTATGAGAACCTCAACATACCCTTATCTGGCGTGATAAAGATCAAACCGATCCCTGTTTTTCCTAGTATAACTGTGCTTGATCCTTTGTCTTTTCTAGTTGATGAAGCGCCATCGAAGTACATTTTCTAGCGTTGCACACTGAAAAATTTCATTTGTAGTATTTGCTCGTCTGGTAACTCGTCATTGAGAGAGGACCCAGAACTCATCGTTAAGAGAGGATCCAGCTTGCAGTGGGTGTGCAGTGAGAAAATCTGCTAGTATCTGTCCCTTGATAGAACGGAGGGGAACAAAAGTTATATCAAATTGCAATAAGATCATTGACCATTTCATGAGATATTGCAATGGATTAACTTTCGAGATTAGGGTAATCTTATGAGAAAGCATGTAATGTCTAAGCTTTTGGGCAGCGAAAATCAATGCCAGACAATGCTTCTCAATTGGTGGATACCTTATCTCCGTCTGTATTAGGCGACGACTCAAGTAGTAGAGTGCATTTTCTTTACTCTCATCATTGACTTGGGTTAGGAGAGATCCAAGAGAGGGATCTAAGATCGCGGTATAAAGTATCAACGGTTTCCCTAGGATAGGGCTGACATTTCCCTTCCTAAATGAATTTGGCGTCATTTTTAATTAATGTCGAGAAGGGATGACTCCTATCCATACCTGAGAGATTATAAATAAAGCGTCTCAGCGTCTCAACTATGGAAGGAACATAGTTGTTTCAAGATTTTAGGAGGAGACATTTCCAAGATAGCTTTAATTTTGTCTGGGTCCGGGTCAATCTCAATTCCCCGATGACAGACAAAAAATCCTAGAAATTTCCCGGAGGTAACGCCAAAGGCGTACTTTAAGGGATTCAATTTAAGGTCATATCGTCGTAACCTTTCAAACACAATCTTCAAATTGTACAAATGGTCTATTTTTTATTTACTTTTGATGGCCAAATCATCCATGTAGCATTCTACTTAGTTGTGAATGAGGTCGTCAAAGATCTTCATCATTGCGCGCTGATATGCTGCTCCGGCGTTCTTTAAGCCGAATGACATCACTGTGTAGCAGAAAATTCCGATCGGTGCTCTGAAGGCTGTAAGTGCTACATCCTCGGGAGCCATCTTGATTTGGTTGTATCCCGACATCAGTCCATGAAGGAGAAAATTTCATCTGTTCAAGCGATATCCACTATCATCTCTTGTATGGGTAGTGGAAATTCGTCTTTTGGACATGCCTTGTTCAAATCTCTGAAGTCGACACAAACATGGATCTGTCTGTTTTTCTTCTTAACAGGTACAATGTTAGCTAACCACATGAGGTATTGCTCTTCTTTCACAAAGTTGGTGTCTATTAATTTCTTCACCTCGGCGATGACTTGTTGCTTTATTTCGAGGCTCATTCTTCTGGGAGCTTGTTTTACTGGGGTTATATTCTTGTCCACCCCGAGTTTATGGACTGCAACTTCTACGGACAGTCCTGAAATTTCATCGTAGCTCCATGCAAAGCAATCTTTGAATTATGTTAGTAGTTTGATCAATTCTGCAGATTCTTCGTCATTGAGTAGAGAACTTATAAACGTAGGTCGGGGTTGTTCTTCAGTCCCGATGTTAATCTCTTTCAATTCATCCACGGTACATTTTATTTCCTCCTCAGATTTTGGGGGAGCATCTTCTATTGGTTGATCATTAGAGTCATCCTCTATATCGAGGCAATCCTCTTCTGACTCACCAGTAACAACCATGCAAAATTCAGAATCATCACTGGTCCAACTGTACCAAATCCAATACCCTCTTTTGAATTTGGAGTTCGACTTTTACCATTCCATAATTTTTCAAAAAGTTGAAATTTATCTTTTGGCATTTGTTTTGGTAAGTGTCATTCTTTAACTAAGTTTTGAACACAAGGCGAGAAGTAACCAAAAGGCAATTCCATTAATTCATTAAGATCATCATCCAAATTTACATGTTTTTCAAGCTCAGTAGAGGTAGAAGCACAGTAAAATTTGATCGGCTTTGTACCCACACTATGGACTTCCTTGACCTCTAAACTCTCAACCTTTTGAGGGAGAATCAGAGTAAGGGTCATAGCATTCACATAGTGGTTTATCCGTATTCATTCTTTTCTATATCTTATAGGGATATCTCGTATTGAGGTCTCTTCCATTTTTTCATCGTTATCTCATCTTCAAAATTGTCTTCATCACCAATGTTGATGGTTGGCCTAGTCCGTTCAACAATTAAATTGATCATTCCTTGTCCATGTCTCCGGCCTCGACCTCGGGTGCGCGAACTAAAAGAACCTTCACCAAATCGTTGTAAGGGAGTGGTGGAAGATCACTGAAGCGGAGTTGAATGGCCTCCTCTTTCTAATTCTTTTGAATCTTCATCTTTTTTTGTGATAACTTCACGAGTAAAGACAATATAGAAGACAACCCTCTTTGGAGGCGCATAGTAGGTAGCATCTTCATGGATACCAACTTCATGTGCTAAAAATGATTGTAGGTCTCCTTTGATGCAATTTTCTTGACCATCTTTATGGTATTTGATGGTATTGTGTAGAGATGATGGAACTATATTGTGCTCATGAATCCATGGTCAACCCAGTAGAGTTTCATGAATCCATGGTCAACCTACAACCTAGTAGAGTGTTAAAGGAGGTCTCGGCATCGATGATATGAACTTTAGCGTTTGTCACAAGTTCTCCAACCATTATAGGTAATGTAATTGATCCAAGGGCTCTTTCTCCCTTTTGGTTGAATCCTCTTAATATCATTTTATCGGTCGTAAGCTCTTGAGCTTCAATATCCAAATAGGCCAATGTTCGTAGGCTCATCAAGTTAAGAGATGCTCCATGATCTACTAATACTCTGGACAACACAAATCTGCCGATGTTGACGGAGATGTAGAGTGGATGATTGTGGTCGGCGGTACTGAGCAGCAAGTCTTCGTGTGTGAAGGTTACCCCGGACTATTCTTTCAATGAACAAACTTCATCTAAGGATGTGCTGGCCAACTGAGTTAAGCAAATTTCTGGGTCAAGCAAAGTCGTAACAAGAGAGTCTCTCATCTCCTTTGACAGGATCAGAGTATCATAGATGCTTAATCGGGCTGGCAACTTCAAAAGATGAGTTAGCACATTGTAATCTATTTTGTATGATCGTCCAATTTTGAATTGATTATGTAGTTCTTCCACAGGTGGAGGTGGAG
>NW_018253536.1:0-4202 GCF_001263595.1 Phalaenopsis equestris
TTGGGTCGGTAACATATCACAGAAAAGAAAAATGCAGTCGGACATTGCATATACATATTCAATCGAAATTCTATACATAAATGAAATTTAGAACTAACGTACGAGATAGGAGCAAATAACTTCTCGTCCTCGTGACGTGGTTCTGCCCGTTAGGTGCATCAGAATTCGTGCTCGTACATTATTTCTAATACAAACTCCTCTTATGACTCTAAAAAGTACAGCAGGAAGAATAAATAATAACTTTGTTGGCATTAATTTTTGATGTCACGAGTGTAGGGTGTCCACTTGCATGACTCGGGATAGCTTACGGTCTGTCCGCAGACATCCGGTAGTTTAGATACCCACCCAAGACCTTTCGACACGTGTTGAGAGGCGCGTAGCCTTGGTCATTCTGCTAGACTTTGGCTTTTGCTTAGGCGAAGCTCGGTCAGCATTTGGCACGTCGTACGACTTTGATTGGGTCGACGGATATTATTCGTCGCATCATTCGTGAAATTGACTCAAATTGACCTAATCGTCAGCAAAGTTGTCTAGATGACCCCAGACGATAAAACGAACCACACGAGTGTATCCGAAATGCCAATTTCACCTTGAAAGGACGTTTATTTCGTCACATATATGCGAGCGGGCTAAAATGGACGAATTATCATTTTGGGCCCAATTGCTGAAAAAGTGATCCGAACGACCCCGAAAGACGAAACTGACCACACCAGTGCATCCGGAACGTAGATTTTACCTAGTGGAACCTTCATTTCAAAATGATGGCGCGTATGGGCTAGAAGTAAGCGGGAGGAATAAATAATAATAATAATAATTATTATTATCTTAATAATATTATTATATTATATTCCTATAAAACTATCGCTTTCGCCTCTCTCCTGAACGGTATCGCCTGCTACGCGACACAACACCAGCAGCCATCTTTTGTTCGCGAAACTCCACCTCACGACCCCCTCCCCACCGGCAAACAGAGTCGTCGCCGACCTTCTCCTCGCTGGCGGAGCCTATCATCGGACCTCCTCCAGTTGCTGGCGGCGGCCCCCTTACCCCCTCTCACCGGCAAAAGCCCACCTTCTCTCCTGCTTCCTCTCTGGCCGGCGGCGTCCTGCCAGATCTCCCTCCACGCCGGCGGCGTCCCGCTAAGCTCCACCTCCACGTCGGAGACCTCACCTGCGAGCTCTTCCTCACGCGGCCGCCAGCCCTCCTTCTCCCTTTCTCGGCCAGCCGCACGTCTCGGCCTCGCCCCTGCCAGACAACTTCACCGGCGCTTTTCTCGGTCGTCGGAGCTGCCGACCTCGTTGAGGTTTCCTTCGCTGCCGAGCTCCGCCATCTGCAGCCCACCCCTGCCACTTTTGAGAGATCTTCTTCTATTTGGCCGGCCACTTTCCGGCCTCTATTCCTCGCCGGCGACACCTACCCGGCCTACCTCTTTGCCAGTGCGATTTCGTGTCGATGCAACCCCGTTCCATCACGCAACATCAAATTGCGCATCTTTCTCCTTGTGTTTTTTGTTTCGTTGTGTGCTACCGGCGTACCACCACTACCACTTTGTCATCTCGCACTTTCGGTGGTTGTATCTGCCACCGAAGCGCTTCATCGTCGATGGATAGCGAGGATATCACTGCTCGAGGTGGTGTAAACATCTTCTCCTTTGTGACGAAAGCCTCCTCCTGGACTTTACCGGCGTCCATCGACCCTTCTCGCAAAGGTATGTTTTGATCATATTTTTATATGTCAAATGTATTTATTTTTGGTACTTTGCATACCTCACTAACCCTTCTACCCTAGTTGAGTCTTTTTGTTGTCCTGTGCACGTTCTACGAGGCAACTGAAGCATGGATCGAATGTCGACGAGCTTGAAGTAAACAAAGAAAATGCGTACGCAACCATTATAGTGGTGAGATTTCCTAACTTCTATCTGGCCCTAGGTTTTAGTGGTGTCTAGGCGTGTGGGTTTGATCGCTCACACGAGGTGTGTGCGCCGACTTGAGCCGGTGCAGTGACGTACCTATGTGATTGATCGTCGATTTCTTAGAGGGAGCCATAGAGTAGGAATATCATGCGTTGACCGGTTTTGAACAAAGCCAAGTAATCCCTCATGTTGTGAGCCTTAGGCCTTAACCCCGCCGGGTCGGAATCCCAATTTCCTACGATTTTTGTGCTTCTAATCTCCCTTTGAGGGATTAGTTGAATTCAATCTTATAGGATGGGAAAAGCTTTGTAGCTAGTATGTCTTATAAGATCTTGGGTGCTCGTAGAGCGGAAAAAGTTTTGTAACTAGTCTGCCCTACGAAATCTGCCCTACGAACGATGGAGAGTCTCCCCTACGAGAAATTAGAGGGGGAAACCATCCACATTGCTACGTCAAAGCTATGGAGGGGGAAACCATCCACATTGCTACGTCAAAGCTAGAGGCTGCGATGTCGCAAATCCAAGTGTGTTAGCCTTAGGTACCTATGAGAGGTCGTTAGCACGAGCCCGGTTTGCTACCTTTGGTTTGCTGCATGTTGCTTTTTTGCTTGGTGCATGTTGCATTTCAGTTCGCTCCCACCAATCGCCCCGGCTATGTGAGCATTTCACTTCGCTCTAATCAACCACCCCGACTCGGTGAGCACCTTACTTCGCTCCGATCGGCCACCCTGGCCTGATGAGCATTTCACTTCACTCTGATAGGCCGTTCTGGTGCGGTGAGCGTCTCACTTTGGTTCGATCGGCCACTCCGGCCCAGTCGACTAATCACTTTGGTTCGACCAGCCACCACAAACTGATTGACTGATCACTTGCATGTTTGTTTTCTTTTGCATTATATCGCACGCTTGCCTGTTTTCATATTGCATCTGGTATATGTTAGCTTGTATCATTATTATCATTTGCTTGCGTTGCACTTCCTCGGGTCGCTGCTGCCATGACACGCCCATCTCTTTCGGTCACTGCCGCCTTGGCACACTTTCTTCGAGCCACTGCCGCTACGGCACGCCCATCCCTTTTGGTCATTATCGCCATGACATACCTTCTTCGAGCCGCTGCCGCCATGACACACTCATCTCTTTTGGTCACTGCCACCTCGATACACCTTCGGGCCGCTGCCACCACAGCACACCCATCACTTTTGGTCACTGCCAGCTCGGCACACCTTTCTTCAGGTCGCTGCCTTTACGACACGCCCACCTTTTAGGTCACTGCCGCTACGACACACCAATTTGTTCGTGTCGCTGCCTACACGGTATGCCCATCTTTTCCTGAGTACTGCCCCACGGTACACTAATCACTTCTGTCATATGACTGTCTGCATTTGCCTTTGCATGTTTGCATGGGCAGTGAGTCAAGCTTGTTAGGAAAGTGACCCCGTGTCAGTCACAATGCCTTAACGAGCATTGCTTGCTGGGTTGATCCCGGTGAGTAATGCGAGTTAAGTCACTGGGATTGACACGAGTATGACTGTGTTAAAGAACTAATAGATCTAACTTGTTTTACCACTCTTCGTGACACCCTTTAGATCTCTGGAATCTTTAGGATGGGGTCGGTATGGTGACCTCGTCAAAGTCATACTATACCTAGACTTACTCTGTACTTAGATATTAGGTTTACGCACTTTTCGTTAGATGGTGTGCTATGCTAGGATTTAGGGTGCTAGGTAGTCTTTTTTATGTCTGACTATTGTTCTTTGCTAGATTAATTGCCCTAGCCAGACATTTTTCTTTTGCATTGTGCTTGTGGTGTGTTGTATGCTGCATATATATGGTAGTGTGTTAGTATGTTTTTCTGCAGGGAGCCATGCATATTTATATGTACACACACAGGTATCGCTATTGGGGGAGCATGTGATGATTTGCAGGTGCTATTTAGCTCCCCACTTTTAAGGCATGGCTCATTATATGTCATATGCATGTGAGTTTTCCCATTAACACTTGTTTTCATGCAAGTTTGAGTCTTTTCTTTTCCTATGTACTTTTTAGATTCTAGTAGAGTCCTGTAACATAAATAAGATATGGGCATGGGTTCCGAGGCATTTAGCGTAGGAACCACGTGGAGGGGACCAAGAGCAGATGCTCGTGCCCTGTATCTTAATTCTGCATTTTATATAGATGTATAGAATTAGGACTGGGCGTGTATATGCGGAGTCACAGAGTCCGACCGCCTTTTTCTTTTCTAGGATATGTTGCCGACCCAGTGGCACTGACATGTTTATTATTTTGATTTTT
>NW_018253536.1:4226-5938 GCF_001263595.1 Phalaenopsis equestris
AAATAAAATATTCAAGATAATTAAAATTTAGGATTAAAATATTCAGGATTTAAAAATTACAACATTTACATTCTTGCATATATTAATAGGGCCTCCACAATACTTAGGACCGCTCTAGATAATTGCATTCATATTTGCATGTCCCAAAAAGGAATCCCCGTACTTTTTCAATCTAACTGACCCAATATGCTTTAATATATGTGGTTGTTTACTGCGTCTAGAGTGTTAGAAGGCTCCCTCTCCCAGACGGGATGTAAGTCATTTTGTTTGGAGCGCTTCTAGCTTTGTAGCTGAACCTCCACTTTCTTTTCCTTCCTGAGGCATCATTGTCGCTTTGACAGGTATTTTCGCTTTGACAGGTATAAGTCCCACCTCTTGGAGCTCCAACTTATAGTCAAAGGATAGAGTTTCCTTCCTTTGACCTTAGGGCTACCGAGGTTCCTATGGACGACGCAATTCACGGATTGCTGACCGGGAATCTCAGGACGTGTAGGGTCGACTAAGGGTCGACTACCTTCATGAATAGATAGACTTAGGGTCCTAATAACTGTGTATGACGGGTCTATGGTACCCCGACCTAGTTACCTCTACTTTTTAGAATCACTCTACCTTCCTCTTGTTGAGCCCCTTTGATCATGTCGTTCCTTTGACTTCATCGATATCATTGTGACGACCCGATGTCGATGAGCTGCCGCCCATTTGGGATACAACGATTTGTCCTCTGATCTTATGGCCCGAACGTGCTTTGATGTGTTGGGATATCCCCGTCAAGATGATTTTTATTTTGTGGGCCTCGTGTGTCGACGAGCCGCTACCCATTCAGGATGTGAGAGACTCACTCTCTGCCCGATGACTTAGCGTGAGCTTTAAAGCATTGGGACTGTTCCCACATGGAATAACCTTCGTTTGAGTACCTATTGCCCCGGGTTCACGATAATTCAAGCAAAACTTCTTTTATCGAGAGTATTCTTGGGTACCCCCCAAGATGTAATTAACCAGGTGGGATACGTCTCATTGGGAGTGCTCTTGACCACATAATAAACACCTACACCTGAATCTCTGGTTTTGGATAATTTACTTAGGCATTCTTTCACGGATATTGGTTTATAGTGCTTTCGCCCGATCTTATTTGGGCGGACAATCTTAACCTATCCTTGCGAGGTTTACCGCACGTAGGCTCTCCACGTTTTGTGTTTTCTCTTGTTTGTCATTTTGTTGTATGTCCATTTTTATTTGGTTCCTTTTCTCTTCGAATCATTGATCTGATTCGAGAGGGAGATTTATTCGAATGGGGGAAGTATACGGCGATCGACAGGCTGGAGGCGCCCTCCAAAATAAAAAAGAGAAAAAGAGAGAAAAACGAACGAAAACATAGTGGCGACTCCACTGGGGATGAGTCTCTTTCTCCATACTTGGAGTTTTGCTTGGGTGACTTGTGGATCCCAGTGTATTCACAAGAATGATGACTCTACTGGGGATGAGTCTCTCTCTCCATACTTGGTGTTTCGCTTTCTGGGGTTATAACCTCTCTCCGTAGGAGGAGTTTCCCTCATATTATCATGACCTGGTTTTCTTTCTTCGAACCACAGTTGAGCCCTTTTTGTGAGACCTTGGTTTTCAGTCCATGTGTCAGTTGCTAGGGGTAGCAACTCGATTCATTCTGTCCCTTCTCTCACCCTCGAAATTTCAGTCACTGCATTATCGCATGCATC
>NW_018253537.1:0-556 GCF_001263595.1 Phalaenopsis equestris
GCTGTCACTCAGCAGAAACATCGGCATGTCGAAGAGAAGTGTGCTCCTCATGGTGCAGACAAAATACAATATTGGGTGATCTCTTCGTCTTTTCCTTCAGAACTTTAAGAACATCCTTGTGAATAGTAAATGGTAGATTTATCAAACCCAGATGTGACTTAACTGGTCGACGGCCTGCGGGTCTAGTGACAGCAGAATCGGGAGAGCAGAATCGGTAGCAATAATGGTGGTATCAACTCTGCTTCCTAAGCATAATCAGACGGGAATGCGAGCAGGAAAAGCTTCAGTTGATAAGACAACCAATCCTTTAGTCGGTTCTTCAATGATCATCACTTCTTCTCCCTTAGTAGAAATGGAAACAACAGGCATAGTAGGTACCTTTTGAGTAACTCACCTACTGAACATCCTTCTTTGTCAGCTAGTCTCTGGAAAACTGTACTGACTCGAGTGATAGGAGCAGGCTTCTTCCTCTCCCCACCATGTCCATGAGGTGATGGTAAAGTAGCGGTGATCTTCTAGATAATTTCGTACCCATTGGTATCCATTAAGGGATGAA
>NW_018253537.1:811-14069 GCF_001263595.1 Phalaenopsis equestris
ACTGGCTTAGCAGGTGTCGCGGTGACAGTAGTCTTTACCTTCTTATAGAAGTGGAAATCCTGTAGACAGTTCAGGTTGAACTCAGCAGATGGTTCATGAACCTCTAGAGCAACAACTTTCATCACAAAGAATGGGGCCTTCCTGAGTATAATCTCGAGTTCATCAAATCCTGCTCCAAACTTGATGGTGGGAGTGACATTGCAGGCACTACGGCTCCTTGGCAGGTCGCAAGAAAAAGTGAGCATTGGGAATGTCATTGCAACAACTTCAAAAAAATAAAGCTCTGAGGTTAGTTATTTGGCCAATTCCTCATAATCTTAGTGCAAGCACTACAAATTGATAGAGGTCGATCTGTAGAACGGGTAAGTTTTTAAATAATTTGTGGAGATTTTAAGATTTTAGAAAAAATAGTTTGAAAGTAGAGAGATTTAATTAATATAAGGAAAATTAAAGAGCAATCGCAACACGACACAATCTGATTTAATTTGCAAAATAGCAAATCAAACTTGGAAGAGAAAAGGTGAAGTTCAGGACCCAGTGCGGGACCAACTTTACAACGCACAATGCCCGGGAGGAACTAGTCCACCAACACACGTATTGGGGGTCTAACCCCACACTAAGATTAAAAAGTCCTTAATGGCCTCCTAAACCTTTCTATTCAAAGGTGATTGAACAGACATTCCTGAAGTCCAAAAGAGTTGACCGTGCTTACCCAAGAAAGAAATGGGTAAAGCATGACAACGACAGAGGGGTGATCTGGTTCATGGGGGACATGAACACATTACCGATGTATGAAGTTAATATTTCCTAATTAATATGGAGAGAGAAGCTTGTCCTCATTGGAGTCGCCAGAAGCTGTCGGCACTAAAAATTTGAGGAGTTGCCCGTTGGAACCTGTCGGCCGTCAGAATCGAAATTTTGTCGCCTGCTTCAGAATTGACATTTAATTTACATATATATATATATATTTGAAAAATATGAAATCAAATTAACCCCATATTTTTCATAGTTTAAATACAGCTCGATCAAATAAACTAAAAAAATATATGACATCCGTTTGGTCAACAAAAACCATTTTGTTTATAAGCTGACAAGTTCCCCTATTTAGAGTTCCCCTATTTAATACGAATAATTAAATATATTTTATATTAAGTTGGGTTCAGAAAAGCTTCCTATAAGGGTAATCCCCTATAGTTAATTACATCTTAAATAACCGAAGTCAGCTAAGAAAACTCTCGCTAAAAATTAGGGAATATTATCTTCAAAGAGGTCAAGAGGATAAGACTTTTCAAAGAGATCGGACAAAGAGGTGTGAAAGGGGATTGGCTCAAATTTGGAACATTTATTATAGAATTCAAAGGAACAAGAACTAGGGGATATCATAGACCTAGAGAAGAACCTCGGTGACTTCCCAAGCCACCCTATGGTTTGACTTCAGTTTTGGAGAGAAATACTTAAATGTTTCATCTTGTGAATTTTATTAATTAGGATTTATATTCACGTCAAACAATCACACAAATAGCCTAGAAGATATGAGAATCTCGGTCATGATGAACGTCACTCTCGGAATCAAGACGAGGTAGGGCTTAAATTGTACAGCAGAGCTATACAAAGGCCTATAGAAAAGTTGAGGATTTATGTTGCATAAGCAAACCACCTCGAAGTCATATGGCTTGGTTGTTTAAATTTAAGGAATGGCTTAGTTGATGTAGACACGTTATACTATTGAAGATGATTCTGTTGCCCACAATGCTAGCTCCAAGCTCCTCGTTACGGCAAGTTTAGGTTTTCTAATATGTCCAGTTATGATGTCAAATCAGATGTCCCTAAGGGTCATGGTTATTTAAATATTATGGGGCATATTAAAGTTGATTAGAGTGACACCGATTAGGATCCTATGGTTCCCTCGTTCCGGCACCGCTATTTTTTTCCAGATTCACTTAGTCCAAATAAATTTACTAACTCAACTTAATGAGTTCCATACTTTCATTTAGACTGTGGGAAATCTCGTTAGCAACCGTAGGTTACCTCCTTCGAGGGATTCCCGATCATCTGATAGAGACGTTTTAATTTAGTTTCAAATTTTATTTTGTGATGTTTGTGATTAAACTTTGAGTTGTCTTATATTTTGAATGTCGTGACGGTAAATTTTATCTTGATTGATTTTTAGTTTTGGTTTTGGTTTTACGGCTAACCTAGCAATTTTGGTTTTCATGCATGGTGACATCATTGTTTAACATGCAAGCTTGAGGAAAGAAGTACAAAACGGTAAATGCAAAAATTTGAAAGCGTACATGTTGATTCTTCTCATTCCTCCACCTCAAAGGTTAGTACTTGCAAGGCATGTATATAATTTTTCAGGGAATTTAAATTTCAGGATTAGATGAAAGTTTAGCTACCAAACCCCATGTTATGACTTTATTGAATCTCAGAAGATCCTAGTGGATGATTTTAGAACAAAAATATGGCAAGTCCAATTTGCCCTTCAGAATGTCCAATAGATTTCAAAATGCTTAAGGCATGACCGTGGGCCACTTTGAAGATCTTTTGAAATATTTCGAGTTAATTTTGAACTTATCATGTTGTTCCATTAATCATCTGAGGTCGAAGTGTCACTATCGCGTTGCTCAGTGAAACTTGACAACTTAATTATCCCGAGGATAGGATACCCAATTAATCAATTGATGTTTCATTTAAAAGTTATGTGAGTGGGTGCCCCTAAGGCAAGTTTAATTCATTTAAGATCATTTAAGCATTTAAGATTGTGGTGCCCGCAATTAAGGTCAGGCTTGTAGTGTTTAAAGATGTTAATTTCCAATCATGTTATCTTCTAAATCCAATCAGTTGAGTGTAGACATCGAGACTATGTCACTACTAAGCCCTTAACAATCATGATAGGTGGAATGGTGATTATCAAAATTTTGATTTAAGTGATATGTATTCTTATTAAATGATCACATCATCCTCAACTTTGGGCTTAAGAAAAGTAAACTATCATCTGTCTAGCTTAAACCCGTCACTTAGGAATTATTTGATCTTAATTGACTTCCAAGTCATAAAGATTAGGAGAATTATGATTTTACTGATGTTGTGCAAAGGCGGTGAGTGAGTTTCTACATTTTAATCTCATTGCATTTCAATCATCCGAATATATTCATTAAGATCAAAATTTCTCATTTTCCCTTAGTTAATCCTAAATTTTGATTAAGAACCAAAATCTAAAATGATTATTTTACCCTTGGGATACTTTACCTCATAACTCATCAAACACAACTCAAATGACTTGAGCATTCTGAGTGGCATATCCATGAGTTAATTGAAATATCAGAGGAGAACAATGTGGGTTTTTTTGTGTTTTTTAAATTAAATTTAATTTAAATAATTATTTAAATTCAAGAAATAGGGTTTTCAAAATTGATTTATTTAACTATCCAAAATAAAGTTTTTATTTATGAGAAAATTATGAATTATTAGAGTTTTTCTTAGGTCAGAGAAACACTTTGACAAAATTTCATGATTTTTTTTGAATTAAATTTCTATCATTATTATTTAACTATGAATCAACTTTAATGATTTAATTAAATGTAAAATAATGTTTTAATTACTAAAATTATCTTTAATTTATAATAAATAAATTAAAAATTATTATTTAATTATGAATCAACTTTAATGATTTAATTAAATGTAAACATTTTTTTATTATAATTATTTTAATAAGAAAATAATGAAAATTCACTTTTAAGCTTTTAATTTTTTTTTAATTTAGAAAAATTAGGAAAAATATCCTAATGAATTCTAAGTGATCAGGGAAAACTTGTACACATTTGAACCATTTTTTTTGTATTTTGAAAAATTTTGATTATTTTAATTATTTTTAATTCAAAATACACTTTAAAAATGACATATTTTCACAAAAATAGATTTTATTTTTATTAAATGCCCCTTACCACAAGGAACTCAGAAAATTATTTTCCATGATTTTTCTAAGCTTATTTAATTTATTATAATTACTTTTGTACAAAAATACAAATTTTCTTTAAAAATCAATTTTAGTACTTAAACTAAGCCAAATAATTTTTAAATTTTTAGAGGAAATATGATTTTCAGGCACAATGTGGAATTGGTTTTGTTATGTTTTGATAAGTATATAATTTACTTAAATTAACTCAAGGTGTATACATTTGATTAAATATAGAAATGTATAAAATAATTCAAAATATCATAATATTTTTTCTAGACTTCTCTAACTACAGGAAACTTGCTAAAATTATCCTCATAATTTTCTAAATGATATTTTGATTTATATAATTAAAATAATCCAAAATGGCTACCCTAGCTTGAAAATTAGGACTAGAAGCATAGAGATGCCTTCTGACATTGGAAAAATCAGAGAACATCCCCTCTATGACGAGGACTAAATTTTAGAAATTTCAATCCATGGCGAGCCATATTTAGTCACGAAGAATTGAAATGCCACAAAGAGTATTTAATTAATTAAAAATCATATACTTGACAAATATTTTTTTGGTCCACATTATTATTCTTAGTTCACTGAGCAAGTGGGTTTTTTTTAAAATTTTGTGATTTTTCTATGCAAAAATATGATTTTTTAACGATTTGGCATTTAATTTAATTCATAAAACCCCTATTTATCTAGTTATTCATGCGACAGTGACTGGATCATAGGCAGCTCTGAAAGACAACGCGGCGCGCTCCCATTTGTTGTGCTTTCCACCTAGACATGCCAAGCGGTCTGCGGTTCACGCACCAAGAGTCTGTCCAGCTTGATCTTCTCCTCTCCGTCCATTGGATACACGTGCGATTGGACGACATCCGTTCATTTCTCCAAGTGACCTAACCTGTAAACCGTCCACACTAAAACCTTAAGATCGTTGCCTAAACTCAACCAAATCACATGGAGTTTGTTTCTAAACTTTCATCTACTCAAGAAAAACACATCTATACGGTTAATTAAGTAGGAAATCAAGCCATTACTCATGGAGAATTAAAATAAGATCGGGTTAGGGTTAGAGCTCAATACATTTTTCTGAGAGAGGAGGCCTCAATCAGATGGTTGTGGTAGCTTCGGTTGAGTCCAGCGAACCTCCAGATGAAGTTCTGTGCACTGGTGAATTGTCTAAGTATGATTTCGACCAAGGTGGATTTCAGACGTTGATCTAGAGCTATCTTAGAGGCTATTTCAGAGGGGACTTTGATGGGGAATCAACTCCTCTTACTCTAAGGATGGTGTGTGCACAATTAATTTGAGTTTGGTGGACTGTGGAGAGATGTCATGATTTGAGCTGAAAGTTTGAGCTCAAAATTGGGCTTTCATAGTGGGAATCAGTGGGGGAAAATGGTTGGCTTAAGCTAAGCTGAGGAATGCTTGGAGAGTCTCTTGTTAGATTTTGTCAGAGTTTCCCCAAGGATTCGGAACACCTCTCCTTTGGTCATGGAGAAGATGGTATAAATAAAATGGATTAGGGTGGAGCTCAGGACCAGTTTATGCGCGCAAAGAGTTGCTTAGGTGGAGGGCTGAGAGCTCTAAAGAGCGGGTACGGTGAGCTGGCCTCTAGGGTTAAAATTGGGTTTTATTTAGAGGTAATGGCTCACAGTTTTGGAATTTTCCAGTGAGTGGGGGCTGGTCAGAGCATGGGAGGTGGTCAGGTGGTCAGGTGGTCAGGTGAGCCAGGGAGAGGGTTAATTATGATTAACCCTCAATGGTTTGTCATGATGGATGACGTTTCTTGGTTAAGGCCCAAAAATGGGATGAAATCTATTAATTTAAGGACCCATTGGTCCATAACTCACCTGGGTGGATTCATGGTGGTTCAGCCTAGTCCAAAGAAGGAGCTTAGTGGTTGAGGTTGACCAATTTGGTTTGATTAAGTCAATTTAAGTGAAAGAGTCTATTTGGGTCAAGTGGCTTGATGTAGGTTTTGCGTTGAGCTAGCCATGCTATTGAGCTTAATTGATTGAGGAATTTTCTATGTGTAATTGTCATAAGGAGTTTAAAAAAGATTTGGAGTGATTTTGAATTGGTTTGGAGGTTCAATTTGGAAGATTTTGGACATTTGATCAATTTGGGGGTGTTGGGTTAGACTTGGGTTTAGATTAGGCTAAGGTTGGGTTAGGTCCAAATTGATGGTTCAAAATGGTCTAGAGGAATGTCATAAAGATTTTTCAACATAAATTGGGTGTCAATTTTGGGGTTAAGGCATTCAATTTGGTGGAATTTAGAGACATAGCCAATTTGAGGATTTTGAATGTGGGTTGAAATGTAGTGAAATTGAGGCTTGTTTAAGGCCAATTGAAGGTCCAATTTGATGTGTAGAATTGTTACAAAGAACTTAAGATTTAAATTAGGGCAATTGAGCACATCATAAGCACATCATATGGTTCGATTAGGTGAGATTAAGTCGTAGGGTCAAAATTGGGGGTTTAATTTAGATCAAAATTAAGCTTAAAACATGGATCAATTAAGCTTGTATTTGGTTTTAATTCATCATATGAATAATTAATTTGAGTGTAGAATTGAAATTGGGGAGGATTGGGGCCAAATTGATGGGTATATGAGGTGAATTTGGAGAAAATTGGCCTTTAAAGGCAATTTGGAGCTTTTTGGTCAGAGCGGTCAAATTGGCCAAATTGAGTTCAATTAAAGGGTCCAAATTAATTTTGGAGACTTTTGAAATGATTTTGAGGGTTTTGGGAAAGTTTGGGCTACCAAAGGTATTTTTGTAATTTTGGCAAATTTGAGGGTATTTTGGTAATTTTGGAATTTTTTGGGATGTTTTGGGCAATTTGGTAATTTTAAATGATTTGAAATGATTTTTTGAACAAATTTGGGTTTTTTGAGTGAAATTTGGAATTTTTTTCAAATTTGGGTTTTCAAGGGCATAATTTTGGTTAAATTTAGGGTTTTAAGGGTATTTAGGTAATTTGGGTGCATTTGGTGGCAAAAGGCCAATTTGGATATTTTAGTAGAATTGGGGTGCCAACCACTTATATATGCTATGGACCAATGAAATCACCATTTGGGTCCTCTATGTACTAGTCTTAGCTAAAGCCTAGCCTAGGGCTAGTAGGACTTGGGGATAATCTACATGAGTTTCCCAAAAGATCAAGGGATCAAAGTCAACAAATCTGGGATCTAGGGTTGTGAGTGAAAGTGGGTGCAAGTGAGTGAACTAGCTCCAAACCAACACCCAGGGTCAACCTTAAGGCAAAGCAGTTCTATGGGGACTCCCCTTGAGCTTCCTCTATAGTGGCCCTACCTACTAAGTGCTAGAGGGTGAGACCAGTATATGGATTCAATTTAAGCACAAAAGAGTTTAAAGTTTCTAAAGGTGAGGGTTCCTTTTCTAGTTTCCTAAGAATAGTCAACAGGAAAGTCGGAAAGTCATATGGCTAGAAGGCTACTAAAGAGGGAAAACTAAACCTCAACCAAAAGTGAGGTCAACACCACTAGGTGGAGGGAGAAGAGGGAACTCTTGAGTGAGAGCTAGTATCTTCCCTGCCTAACCGGTCTTCAAGACTATTCAAACTATAGATTAACCAATGTTTTTTTATAGCATCTCTAGTAAAGGTAAGAAATATTATTGCTCATATTTGGAAAAACACATTTAGTATACTTCCACACGAGAGTTTCTATGTTTATCACTGATTCATAATAAGAAAAAAGATATTTTATTTATATTGTCTTCATCTTGCATGTATTTTAGTTAAGTTAATTAGTTTCTTAGTTTATTTTCAATATAAAAAATTACAAAAAGAATCAAACTTTCATTCCTATTTTAGCATTTAAGTTTAAGTAGAAATATATTGCTGAGTAAATTTTGTTATCTAAATCTAGTTCTCCCTGTGGGTTTGATATTCGGAACTTATCAAAAAGTTCTATATTAGTTGATAATGATATGTATACTTGCGTAGTTTCCCATATTGAAATATTAAAACAGCATTCCTATTTGTTTCAGAGTGAAAGATTTACCTAGCTTTTTCCTTGGATCAAGTTATTGACGTTGTTGCAAATTAAGAATAACTAGTAAGAAAATTAATCACATAATCACATACATTGCATTATATAATATATATATATATATATAAAATGTCGGGATCAAGTTTTTGGCATTGTTGCCCGGTAAAAATATAATAGTAATTTGAAAAAATATTTTCAAAAGAAGTTTTTAAAAAACAAAATTTTTAGTAAGACTTATTTAAACTTTAAGATTTATTTTAGGAATATTGTAGTGTTGTTTATATATAAATTTCTAGTTTATGTCTCTTTATTTTTCATTTCATTTTATTTTATGTGATTTATAGTAATGTATGTGTAGTTCAGGTTCCACAGGACTTGTGCCTTACGATTCTGAATTAGAAAGAAATAATAGAAAAATTTAAAAATTAAAAATTACTGAAAATTTTCAAGAAATGACAAATTGAAATAATTAAAATGTTGAAGAGTTTAGACATTTAAGAGATTATGCAAATCCTACGGTGGATGGACTTCATTATAGTATTCAAAAATCTGCTATAGTGGCTAACTCATTTGAGCTTAAACCTGGTATTATCCAAATGGTATCAAATAATCAGTTTGGGGGAGCACCAACTGAAGATCCAAATTTACCTCTTACCAATTTTCTAGAATGGTGTGTGATATTTAAATATGATGGTGTATCAGATGATGCTATAAGACTTAGATTATTTCCTTTCTCACTAAGGGATAAGGCTAAGATATGGTTACATTCATTATCACTTGGATCTATCAAAACTTAGAGTGATTTATCACAGAAATTCCTTGTTAAATATTTTCCACCATAAAAAAACTGTGAAGCTTAGAAATGATATTATATTTTTTTGTCAGTTTGAAAGGGAATCTATTTATGAAGCATGGGAACGATTTAAAGAACTCTTAAGAAAGTGTCCACACCATGCTCTACCAGATTGGTTAATAATTCAAACTTTTTATAACAGATTAATTGGATCTCTTAGATCTATTATCAATATCACTGCTGCTGGTTCTTTGATGTCAAAACCATTTCATGATGCTTATGATTTAATTGAAGAGATGACTACAAATAATTTTTAATGGTTTATGCTTAAATGGAAGAAAGGCCTGCCAATAATTTTCAATGGCCTTCTGAGAGGGTGAATCCTAATAAAATAGCCAATATTCATGAAATTGATGCTTTTGTCATGCTAGCAAATCAAGTTGTCGCAATTTCAAGCAAGTTAGACCAATTTGGAATGAATTTTTCTCAACTAATTCCTATGATTGAAGAGAATTCATTAGGCCATATGGCAGATTCTCAAGCATCATTAGAAACTTTGAATTTTATAAACAGTAAGCAGAATAACCCATATTCAAATTATTATAACCCAGGTAGGAAAAACTATCCCAACTTCAATTGGAATAATACTACGGGCGGTAATAATCAACAATAAGGGAACAATCAAGTAAACTCATTGGGAAACTAAATAACCAAGGGAATAGTAATTATAGACCTACTTATCCTCTAAGTTTTAACAGTAATCCACAGTTTAAGGAGAAGAAGTTGTCTATAGAAGAAGTGTTGTTATAAATGGGAAATCAGTTAAAAAGTCAAGGAGCTACAATTAGAATATTGAGAATTAATTGGGATAAATAACAAATTCATTAAGTAATAGATCCTAAAGAATACTTTCTAGTAATACATAGTAATACAGAAAGAAATCTGAAAGACCAGAATAAAGAGCAAGTAAAAGCCGTTCAACTCAAAAGTGGAAGAGAATTGGAAGGTAGAGTTCCAAAAGAGACAGAAGTAGAGAGAGAAGAGATTGAAGAACCAAAAGAGGACACTCCAAAAGGTTTAGAGAGACATATTTCTCCACTAAAAGTTGATTTGGAAAAACCACCACCTCCATTTCCTGAGAGGCTTCGACAACAAAGGTTAGATAAGCAATTTTCAAAATTTATGGAAATTTTTAAGAAGCTTACAATTAATATTTCATTTGTTGAAGCTCTAGAACAAATGTCAAGCTATGTGAAGTTTATGAAGGATATTGTTAATAGGAAAAGGAAGTTTGAAGATAATGAGACTTTTGCACTTAGTGAGGAGTGCAATGCCATAATTCAGAAAAGCTTTTTGAAAAGCTTAAAGATCCTGATAGCTTCATGTCGGCACTATTTTGGTTAGAGGAGCTGCCCGTAAGAAGCTGTCGGTCACCGGAATCGAAATCTTGTCGCTTGCTTCGGAAGGAAATTTTAATATATATATATCTATATATATATATATATAATTTTAGAAAAATATGAAATCAAACTGGCCCCATATTTTATATAGTTTAAATGAAAGAGCAATATACCTCAAACCCTATATCTATCCCGAAGGATAAACATAAGACTTGAGGATGGGGCTTGATCAAATAAACTAAGAAATATATGACATCCGTTTGGTCTGCAAAACCGTTTTTTTATTTTGCCCACAATTTCCCCTATTTAATATGAAGAATTAAATAGGGTTTATATTAAGTTGGGTTCAGACGAGCTTCCTATAAGGGCAAGCCCCTATAATTAATTACATTATAAATGACTGAAGTCATCTAAGAAAACTCTCGATAGAAGTTAAGAAATATTATCTTCAAGGAGGTCAAAAGATAGGACTTTTCAACGAGATCGGACGAAGAGGTGTGAAATGGGATTAGCTCAAATTTGGAGCATTTTTTTTAGAATCCAAAGGAGAAAGAACTAGGGGATGTCATAGATTCAGAGGAGAACCTCAATGACTTCCTGGTCTATCCTATTATTTGACTTCAGTTTTGAGGAGAAATATTTCAATGTTTCATCCTGCCAATTTTATTAATTAAAGCTTATGTTCGTGTGAAACGATCACACAAATAGTCTGGAAGATGTGAGGATTTAGGTCATGACGAACGACAACCTCAGAATCCTAAGACGAGCATTTTTTTTAGAATCCATAGGAGAAAGAACTAGGGGATGTCATAGATTCAGAGGAGAACCTCGATGACTTCCTGGTCTATCCTATTGTTTGACTTCAGTTTTGAGGAGAAATGTTTCAATGTTTCATCCTGCCAATTCTTTTAATTAAAGCTTATGTTCGTGTGAAACGATCACACAAATAGTCTGAAAGATGTGAGGATTTAGGTCGTGACGAACGACAACCTCAGAATCCTAAGACGAGTTAGTGCTTAGATTGTATAGCAGAGCTAAACAAAGGCCTAATTATAAGGTGAGGATTTATGTTGCATAAGAAAACAACCTTGAAATCCTATGTCTTGTTTTTTTAATTCTAAGGAATGAATAGTTTAGCTAGGGAAGACAGGTTTTGCTATTAAAGATGGCCGTGCTGCTCACCATGCTAGCTCCAAGCTCCTTGCCGTGACGAGTTTGAGTTTTCTAGGGTGTCAAGTTATGATGTCAAATCAGGTGACCCTATGACTGTAGTTCTTTAAATATTATGGGGCTTATTAAAGTTGATTAGAGTGACATCGGTTAGGATCCCACTCGGTTATCCCACGGTTCCCTCGTTCCGGCACCACTATTTTCTATTGAATTCACTTAGTCAAAATAAATTTACTAAACTCAACTTAATGAGTTCCATAATTTCATTTAGGTTGCCTTCTCCGAGGGATTCCCGATCATCCGATAGAGACGTGTTAATTTAGTTGTAGTTGTTGTTTTATGTGATGTTTGTGATTAAATTTTGAGTTGTCTTATATTTTGAATGTTGCGGTGGTGATTTTTATCTTGATTGATTTTAGCTTTGGTTTTAGTTTTGGCTATGTGGCTATCCTGACAGTTTTAGTTTTCATGCAGGGTGACATTGTTGTTTAGCATGCAAGTTTGTGTTTTGTTCATACATGCAGGTAAGTAAGCACAGTGTGGGAAGCATAAGAAAAGACAATGTTGTAAACTATAAAAGCGTACCTGGTGTGTCTTCTCGTTCCACCACGTGAAACTCAAAATGCATGTTAGAACATTTTGTGTAAAGCAGAAAAAATAATGTTTTAGTGACCTACTTAAACCTAGGTCATATCTTGGTGGTTCCCTATTAATTTGATTAAGGATGATTTTTGTTAAGCAAAATATATTAAGTTTAGTAGACCACTAAGGTATCCAACAAATCTGGAGAAAGAAGCAGGTCCATCCTTCCCTCTCGCTGCCTGGTGAAAAGTTTTGAGCTCTTTTTAAACTTATTATGCTGCTTAATAATTCATCCTATGAATACCTTTAATGCTCAGTAAACATTGATGTTTCAATTATCTGTAAGAGTAAGGTAATTATCATTTGCATTCAATTTGGAAGTTATTTGGGTGAAGATCCTTAAAGGGGGCAAGCTAGCGTTATTGAAACACCTAGCCGATTCGAGTTCTAATTTGAGCTTAGGGTGTTCAAAGGTATTTACTTTATATTCAGTCTTCTAACTCTTATTTAATCAAATTTGATTTTAGCTTAAGTCACCACTAAGCCCTTTAGACCTAGGTAGATGTCTTGGTTATTCTGAAAAAAAAAAGTTGAATTTTTTTAAGTGATAATAATTATTCATTTTCAAAATACTTAAATGTCACTTGAACGTCAAGTAGAGGTATTAAATTAGTGAGTTATCAACTTCCAAAGTCATACCCCTAGGTATAAGATCATTTAATTTAATAGACTTCCAAATTTTAATAATTTAAGGAATTACAAATTTATCCCTTGATTATGGAAATTGTGAGGTTGGTTTCTATCAATTAATCCCCTAATGTTTCAATCATCCAAATAAGTTAGTTAAAATCAGAGATTACCCTTTTTCCTTCTTGAATTAAGCCTAAATGTTAATTAAGGCTAAATTTCCAAAATTACACTTTTGCCCCGAAGGCTCTATTACTTCATAATTTATAAAATTCAATCCAAATGACTTTGAAATTTTTATCCCACCTCACTCATGGGTCAATTAAGATATCAGAGGAGAAAATGTGATTTTTTTGAAATTTAATTTAATTTACATATTTATTTTAATGCATAAATAGGATTTTCAAAGGAAATTCCATAACTTGACCAAGGTAAAGCCTAATCCCTTGAAATTCTTACAAGAGGTAGACTTATACCAGAGAAGCATTGGGGCCACATTTCATGATTTATTGAATTATATTTAAGTTTTAAGAATTATCTTAAGTTCTGGAGTATTTATTAATTACAAAATATTTTGAATGTGGAAAATTAAGTTTTATATTTTTATTAATATTTTTGAGGTCAATATTTTTGAGGTCAAGGAAACCA
>NW_018253537.1:14132-15976 GCF_001263595.1 Phalaenopsis equestris
TTAGAATTATTTTAGTGAAAATCCATTTTTAGCCTTTAAAAATTATTTTAAGCTTCAAAATTCAATATCTTCACTTAGAAAATTAGGAAAAGTATTCCAATTATTTTCAAGTGCTTAGAAAATAATTTTGATATTTCCATGAATTTTATTATTTTTGTGATTTTTACCATTTTTAATTATTTGAATATTAAAAAAAGGCTAAGAAATGAAGTTTTTATTTTAATTACCATTTTACTTTTAGAAAATTTCTTTGATCACAGAGAACTCCAAAAACCAACTTTTATAATTTTTTGAGTTATATTTTAATTATTAAAAATTATTTTAGTGTTAAAAATGACATTTAACTTAGAAAATCAATTTGAGTTATCAAATGAGCTCCAAATATTTTGAAATTTTTATGGGGAGTTTTTTTAACTTTAAATCACAGTGGAGATTAAGAATTAAGTCATTTAGATGTTTTTATTTCCCAAAATTAATTTCTTTGTGTTTTAGGTTTTGTGGAAATTAAGTGCATTCTCAATGACTTAACCCATGAAATATTTTTCAATGGATTCTCATTTTTTTCCAAAGGATTCTCTAGTCATAACAAATCTTCCAAATTTTTTTTGGAATTTTCTAAGAAACATGGTAATTACTATGATTAATTTATGCAAATAATAGGCATAAACTTAGAAAATATGGATCTTTGTCTAGAGATATTCTCTGACTTTGGAAAAATCAGAGGATGTTCCCTAAGATAGAGGCAACAACATGCCAAAATTTCAAGTCATGATGAAATGTCTACATGCATGGAGAATTAAAAGACTCAAAATAAATAAGAAAAATACTATTTAATTATTTAAAAATAATACATGATTCAAATAAATTTCAAACCATTTTCACATTTTTCTCCTCTATTCACTAAGCAAGAGGGTATTTTTATTTTATTTTTGTGATTTTTCTATACCAAGATATGGATTTTTTATGCTAGGGCTATTTATTTAAATAAAAAAATACCATATTTATCTATTTAAATGTGTGGCACTGACTATATCATAGGCGGCTCCGAAACTCCATGTGGCATCTTATAATTCGAAGCCACCATCCATCTCAACGATGACTCGGCCCGCGGTTCGTGTAAGAAGATGCTGTCTAGCTAGATCTCATCTATTTATGAAATAAATGTGCAATCGAACGGCTGCCCGTCATCATCTCCAATGCCTTAGCTCGAGAACCATCCATTTTCAAAGCTTAATATCTCACTCATTTCTCAAACAAATTAAGTGCGGTTTGTTTCTAAATGCTCGTCTAAGTGTGACGAACACATCCACACGGTAATCAAGCCATTAAATTAGCTCTAATCAATTGGAGGATTAAAACAAGCTCGGGAGGAGGAGAATTTTAATACCTTTGCTTTAAGAAGGGAAGCTTCGATCAGAGGTGCTCGACACATTCATGGAGGTCTAAGGAGGCTAGGTATTAAGCCTCTTGTTGTGGTGAAAGGCCTAGGGCTTTATTTTCTTTCATTGTGGTGAAGGTGTGGGTGAGTTTAATTTGATTTTAGTGGAGTGTAGAGGTATGAAGAGCTCTGTGTTGTCTCCGGCAAGGATTTGAGCTCAAAAATTGAACTCCAACAAGGGGATTTGGGGCAATGTAGTGGTTGGGCTGCACTGTGGAGGTCTCAAAGAGGCTCTAGGAGTAATTTGGAGGGCTCTCTCTAAGATATTTTTAGCACTCCCTCCATGATATTCTTAGCACTCCCTCCATTACCATGGAAGTGAAGTTTTTATAAAATGGGCTTTAGGGTGGCTATCATGGCCAATTGCGGCGGGGGGGGGGGGGGGAAAAACGTGTCTTTGTGGGGG
>NW_018253537.1:16254-17852 GCF_001263595.1 Phalaenopsis equestris
TGTCTAGGTCAATTTTGGTGCATAGGTCCAAGTGGGTGCAAATGACCAAAACTTGGGTTTGGGCTAGGCTAACCATGTTAATTGGCCCAATTGATTAATGCATTTGATGTATATGATTGTAATGAACATGTTTGGTGAAGGATTGAAAGGATTTTGAGTTCAATTGGGGTTTCAATTTGAAAGATTTTGGAATTTTGGTGAATTTGGGCATGTTGGGCTATACTTGGGTCTAGATTGGGCTAGGCTTGGGCTACGTCCAAATTTATTATTGATAATGGTCAATAGGAATGTGATGAAGAGTTTTCAACATGAACTTGGTGCCAATTTTGGGGTTAAGGCAATCAATTTGGTGAAATTTGGAGCATAACCAATTTGGGGCAAAATTTGGGGCATTTGACTTAGGTTGAAATTAAATGAAATTGAGGCTTCACCAAGGCCAATTAAAGGTCAATTTTGATGTTTATGAATGTTATGAAGAGTTTTCAACATAAATTGTGGCAAATTGAGTGGGCTATGGGTTTAATTGGGTGAGATTAGGTCATGTGGCCAAAATTGGGGCTTTAACCTAAATCAAACTTGGGCTCAAAGCATGGGCCAATTAAGGTTGGATCTAGTTTAAATTGGTCACATGGAAGGTGAATTTAAGTTTAGGATTGAAATTGGGGGAAATTGGGACCAATTTGATTGACATTTGAGTTGGGATGGACATTTGAGGTGGATTGGACATTTGAGGTGGATTTGGGGAGTTTGGGCCTTTTAAAGGCACAATTTGGGGGTTTTGGACAGATGGTCAAACTGGCCAGATTGGGTCATGTGGTAGTTGAGAAAAATAAAATTAGGAATATTTTGACGGTTTTGGAAATTTTTGGGATTTTTGGGAATTTTTGAAATTTTGGGCTAAGGAGGGGTATTTTGGTAATTTGGCAATTTTTGGTGATTTTGGGTAATTTAAGTATTTTCAAAATGTTTGAAATGACTTTTGAACAAATTTAGGTATTTTGGGTAAATTTGGGAATTTTGGGCAAACTTAGGACTTCAAGGGTATTTAGGTAATTTGAGGAGTTTAGGGGCAAAAGACCAAGTTGGGTATCTTTGGTAGAACTGGGGAGCTAACCACCATAAATATGCCATGGACAAATGGAAACCCCATTTGGGTCCTCTATGTACTTGTCTTAGCTAAACCCTAGCCTAGGGCCAGTGGGTTTAGGGGACCATCTACATGAGTCTCCCAAAAGATTAAGTGATCAAAGTCAAGAAAATTTTGGGTTTAAGGTACTGAGTGATTGTGAGTGAAGTGATTGTAGTGAGTGCCTTAGCTCTAGATCAACACCCAGGGTCAACCCTATGGTCAAACAGTCCTATGGGAACTCCCCTTGAGCTCCTCCATACTGACCCCACCTATTAAGTGCTAGAGGTTAGGACCAATTAGGGCCAATATGTAGACTTCAAGTTGAGTAAAGAGGAGTTTGGAATTTCTAATGGTTAGGGTTTCTTTTCTAGTTTTTTAGGAATAGTCAATAGGAAAATCCTATGGCTAGACCCTAGGCTACTAAAGAGGAAGAACTAGACCTCAACCAAAAGTGAGGTCAACACTTCAC
>NW_018253537.1:17921-30247 GCF_001263595.1 Phalaenopsis equestris
TAAAAAGATGGGGTTAAGAAAAAATACCCACTACTACTGTAACTCTGTAGTTAGCTGATTGTTCGATAACCTATCCTAAAGGAGTTATAAAAGATGTCCTAGTGAGTGGATCAATTTATCTTTCCTGTTGATTTCATTGTACTAGATATTGAGGAAGATAAGAAGATACCTATCATTTTGGGGAGAACATTCCTAGCCACAGGAAGTGTAATGATAGATATGCAGAAATGAGAATTAACAATGAGCGACAATGATCAAATAACTACATTTATTATTTCCAAATTAATGAAATACCCTACAAAAGTTAAAGATGATGAATGTTATAGAATGGATGTTATAAGATACTTAAGAGAATGTCATTTCAAAACAACTAATGAAGAGAAATCTGAGAAGAAAGAGTTGGAACATGAGCAAGAAGAGGAATTGAATCAATAAATCTGAGATGAAAGAGTTTTGAAGTTCTGGACACGACAAAAAAAGATACATCTTTTTGTCCATCAATTGAAAAACCTCCCGAGATTGAGTTGAAGTTTCTTCCTAAACATTTGAAGTACGCCTTTTTAGGTGAAAACTTTAAAGAGTTATAAGAAAGTCATTGGATGGACAATTATTGATATAAAAGGAATTACTCATTCAATTTGTATGCATAGAATTCATATGGAAGGGAACTGTAAACCCAGGGCAGATCCTCAAAGGAGATTGAATCATATTATGAAAGAAGCTGTTAAAAAGGAAATTCTAAAGTGGTTAGATGCTGGAATTATCTACCCTATTTCAGATAGTGCATGAGTTAGTCTAAGTCACTGTGTTCCTAATAAATGATGAGTGACTGTGACTTTGAATGAACACAATGAGTTAATACCAACAAGACAAGTTACAGGATGGTGAATATGCATTGATTATAAAAAATTAAATCTCACCACAAGGAAAGATAATTTTCTACTACTCTTTCTAGATCAAATGCTGGATAGACTAGCTGGGCATAAATACTTTTGTTTTCTGGGTGGATATATTGGGATCACCAAATATAAATAGCATACGAGGATCAAGAGAAAACAACTTTTACCAGTCCTTGTGGTACATTTGCTTTTAGAAGAATGCCCTTTGGTTTATGTAATGCACTTGCTACATTTCAAAGATGCATGTTGGCTATTTTTTGTGATTTAATTGAAAGAGGGATTGAAGTTTTTATGGATGATTTTTTTGTGTTTGGAACTTCATTTAACTCATGTTTAGAACATACATCAAACGTTCTTAAGTGCTATGAAGAAAAAAATTTGTCCTTAATTAGGAAAAATGTCAATTTATGGTAGCGGGAAGAATAATTTTATGACAACAAATTTCAAAAAATGGCATGGAAGTAGACCCTGCAAAAATTCAAGTGATCACTAATTTACGTCACCCAATAAGTGTGAAGGAAATTAAGAATTTTTTAGGACATGCTGGATTCTACACGCGATATATTAAAGACTTTTCAAAAATTGCTAAACCTCTATGTCATTTACTTGAAAAAGATGTAATTTTTAATTTTGATAAAGAGTGCCTAAAAGCTTTTGAACTATAAAAAGAAAAATTAGTCATTGCACCAATTATTATTTCACCAATTATAATTTCACCAAATATGAGAAAACATTTTGAACTGATGTGTGATGCTAGTAATTATGCTATTAAAGTTGTTTTAGGACAAAAGCTTGAAAATATTTTCAAGGTTATCTACTATGCTAGTAGAACTATTAATGAAGCTCAAATTAATTATAACACAACTGAGAAAGAGTTATTAGCAGTAGTATATGATTTTGATAAATTTAGATCATACTTAAGTGAAACTAAATGTATAGTGCATACAGATCATTCTGTTATTAATTATTTAATGAAAAAGAAGGATGCAAAACCAAGATTGATATGATGAGTTCTTCTTTTGCAAGAATTTAACTTTGAAATAGTAGATAGGAAGGGAGCTGAGAATCAAATTGTTGATCATTTGTCCAGGCTTGAATTAGAAAAACCACTCTAATTTGAAAAAGAAATTAATGAACATTTTCCAGATGAAGAATAGATCAATGTTAATGAGTGGTGTGTTCCACGGTATGCTGACATTGTGAACTTCAATGTTAGTGATATTAAACCATATGAAATGACATACCAACAATAGAGGAAATTTGTATCTAAAGCTAAAACTTATTTTTGGGATGACCCATTTTTATATAAACAAGGAAATGATCTTATTATTCGAAGATGTGTGCCTTTAGAAGAAAGTTATGAAATTATCCAAATATGAAATTATTATCCAAAAATGTCATAATTCTGATTTTGGGGGACATTTTGGTATTGATAAAACAACATACAAAATTTTACAATCTGGATTTTATTGGCCTACAATCTTTAGAGATGTTAATACTTATATCAAAACTTGTGATCTATGTCAACGAGTAGGCAATATTTCTAGGAGGAATTAGATGCTCCTAAATTATGTGTTAGAAGTTGAGACATTTGATATTAGGGGATTAAATTTAATGGGACCATTTATACCATCTTTCAGAAATTTATATATATTATTTGCAGTATATTATGTATCCAAATGGATAGAAGTTGTTGCTTTACCTCGATGTGATGCTCAAAGTGTTGCAAAGTTTCTAAGAACAAACATATTTTTGTAGATTTGGGATGCCGAGAGTAATCATAACTATCGGGGGAAGTCATTTCAGAAATGCAATAATGGAGAAGTTGTTGAAGAAATATCACATTAACCATAGAATTGTTACTGCTTATCATCCTAAAACAAGTGGTTTAGCTGAATTATCCAAGTGTGCAATTCAAAGAATATATGAAAAATCTGTAAATCCAATTAAAATGGATTGGTCAGCTAAACTTGACTATGTTTTGTGGGCTTATAGAACTGCATACAAAACTCCTATAGGAATGTCCCCATACAGACTAATATTTGGGAAAGCGTGTCCCTTACTAGTTGAACTTGAGCATAATGCATATTGGGCGATTAAAGAATTTGATTACAATTTGATAGATGTTGGTTAGAAAAGGTTATTGCAATTGAATGAGCTTGAAGAGATAAGGAATGAATCTTATGAAAGTTCTAAGATTTACAAAGAAAAGATGAAGATGTGGCATGATTGAAGGATTCTTACTAAAAACTTTCAGCCAGGGCAACAATTTTTGCTTTATAATGCAAGGTTAAGATTATTTTCAGGCAAACTTAAGTCTAGGTGGATGGGCCCATTTGTTGTGATGAAAGTTTATCCCTATGGAGCTGTGGATATCAAAGACCCTAAAACTGATAAAATATTCCAAGTGAATGGTCACAGGCTAAAATCTTACTTTTTAGGTGACCAACTTAAATTAAATGATTTTTTGTTGTTGGGTCAACTAGAATAAGCACTGGTTAAGTCGGGCTGACAACGTTAAACAAAGCGCTCAGTAGGAGGCACCCCATAGTTATCTATACTTTTATTTTTATGTTGTTGTGTGTGATTTAGAAAATTATGGTAGTATTTTGACCATATATTAAGTTAGTGATTATTCTAAAACTTTGAAGGATGACTTAAACATGTTAGAATGAATGTTTGGACATTAAGTTGACCTGTACTAATTTGAGCACTGGCGATTAAGTGCCAAAATCCGGTGCTTAAGCGCGACAATTAAAAAAAACATGTGCGAATTTGGTTTCAATAAGATTTATCCATGAATTAGTTAACTTATCCGTGAATTAGTTAACTTGGACGTGTGAGAGAAGTTCTAGGACGTGCTTAGGAGTTATAGGAAGAGTTATAAGCCTATAAATAGAAGGGTTATATAAAAATGTTCACCACACCTCCATTTAACCCTAAATTTTAAATAAAAAGAGAGTTTTTGAAAAATGTCATCTTGGGAGAATGATTTGAAGAGATGGAGGAAGTAATGAGAAAGAAGTTTATTAGTCAGAGTGCGCAAGAGATGTATAACAGTTTCCTCACCGTTAGTATCGAAGGAAAAGCGGAGAAAATCTCTAAAATTGATGCTAATGTGGCTTCAATTGAAGTGAAAGTGATGAAAGTTAACGCACATCTGTATTATATGACATGGTAACTTAAGATGTAGTTTAGCCATACTAGTTTTATAGAAGAAGCAGACAAGGCAATGTATCTGAAGAATAAGTTGATTGAAGAAGATTCAATCAGAGTTATTAATCATCGTCCGTTCTTTCATATATATGTTCCAAATGCTGAAGGAGAGACTAATGATAGGCCAGAATTTGTTCCATCAACTATAGAGTGGAATTAAGTTTATGATTTAGTGTTTATATGTTTAGTGTTTGTTTATGTTAAGTGTTTTAATGTGTGTCTATGTTATTAAGATCTAGTATTATGTTTAGGAATTTTCTCATCTGAGACTAATTGGATTGAGAATCTATGTATTTGAAAGTGTTGGTAATCATTCGTGAATTAATATAAGTGTTTTGTTTGTGAGAAATTTTGTGTGAATCAAATTAGTTAAAATTGGTGAATCTTGAGTAAGAGAAGAGTTAAGATAGAAGGAAATAGTTATTACAGTGTTTTAAGACCATATAGGGGTGAATGACTTAGGCTAGACGTGCATTTCATTTAAATTAAGAAAATCAAAATTTATGCATCGACGCTTAAGCACCAAAACCCGCACTTAAGCACTACTTAAATTGAGAGACAGGTGCCTAAGCACCGAACCATTTGTGCTTAAGCGCCGGTTCACGAAAACCGGTTCGCGAATGGTTACGAATAGTTTTAAGTGAATTTTTGGGTCGAAAATCTCCATTTTTTCCCAACTTCATCTCATACCTTCGGTTTTCACAATTTGGAGAGCTAGGGCATCATCTTAAGTGAACATTTCTTGGTGGTTTCAAGCCAAATTTATTATATTTGATCTTCTTGAGGTAAGAGCTTCACTTCTATACAAAAATTTTTTATCTTCACCATATATTTTGAACACATTCATGAGCTACCCGGAAATCACTATTCATGGAGAAAATTTAAGAAAAATTGATGGAAAGTGCAAGGATTTGTTTGTTTAAGCTTTTAGGAGTTGAGTTTAGTGAATTAGAGTTAATTGTAGAATTTATTTTTAATTTCATACTTTTTTTAGAAAATGACACCAAGAATGAAGAGAAGCAAGGGGAAAACTCCATTTGATTCAAGTAAATTTGTCAGTTTGAGAGCTCAAGATCGATACAGTGATGCACTACATTCGAGGAAATTAATTTCTGAGTGATGTTTCAAAAGTTTGGCAGGAGTTGTAGAAGAGTTGATTGTTAGCCGCCAGTGGGAGCGATTATGTTATTTTTTGGTTGTTGCCGTGATTTCTATGGTACGAGAGTTCTATGCTAATCTCTCAGAGGCTGATGAGGAAGGATTCATAGCGAGGGGGAAGACAGTATCATTTTCTCTTGATGAAATTAACCAGTTTTATCATTTGCCCCCAAGTACATTTTATTTTTATTCAGATTATAGTCCTTCTGAGGAGGAGCTAGACAAGATTATTTCATCTTTGACTACTAGAATAGGGTTATAAAATATTACAAATGTAAGAAGAGTAAACTTTTCTACTTCAAAGTTGGATGCCACTGCAAACGCATGGCATTATTTTTTCTGCTTGTTTGCTACCTACAGATCATTTAAGTGAAGTGACTCGAGATAGAGCAACCTTTAACTACTGTATTCAGCAGTCCAAGCCTATTGATATTGGACGATTGATTTATGGAGTTATTACTGATGCGCCCTTAGTGTGTGATGTTTTTCTACATTTTTATGTCAATTTAAATCCCCGATATAGTGCCAAAAACTTGACCCGTACCAAAATTACGCACTAATTTTGTTTTTTAAAATATGGTAAATAACTTGACCCAATTTATATTAAATATTTAATGTGTAAAATAGAAATGTTACATAAAATATATAAAAATAGTTCACACACTAAGAGTTCTACGCAAGTGCACGTATCGCTTCAAGTAATATAAGGCTTTCTTTAAAAACCCCAGTATCGATCCCACAGAGAAGCATAGTAAGAAATACATTAGGCTAATTATAGTCTACTACTATAAAGTTTTAGTTTTGGAAGATGAAATTCTTATGATAATAAAAAATCACAATATTTAAACTATAAAAATTAAAGTAAGAAAGACAAGTTAAAATGAGTTTAGTGAATGCTAACAGAAATGTAACTAAAAGAACTAAGTTTACTAAACTATTTACTAAACTTTAAAATTAAATTTACTAAGTCTAACCAAAGTTTTGTGTCGAAGAGTTCAATTTTAAGAAAGCTTCCTTCCACTTTACAATGAGTATATAGATTGTGAAGAAATTAAAATCATTTAAAAATATATAAAAATTGTTTTGTGCCAAATAGGAGCAATACTATTCTTTACACTCTTCCGAGTGCTATAAAGAATATTGACTAATCCAGAGTTTAGTCTCTAATTCTGTTGTTAGGCTGGGAGGATATTGACTGTCACTCTAGAGCTCCCACTTCTCCTTCGTCTGAGGGCTAACAATCACTCATTAGTTTCCAATCAACTGGACCAAATTAAGGATTTTAATCTGTCACCCTAAAATCTCTAATTCTGCATCCAACAAAGTATATTTCTCTATTTATTTGCACTCAATTCCATGGATGACATACTTTCCCGTAAAATCAAATGTTAGTCGGATTCTCCCCATATTGTAGAAATCATAACCCTTTCGGAACATATGTTTCTCAACATATTTTAACATTTCAATTGATCATATTAAAAAGTAAATGAAGATCGGAGTTCTAATCATCCGGAGTTCTAATCATCACAAACTGTATAAAATAAATTCAATTCTTCACAAAACCATATCTTCAATTCTTCACAAAACCATATCACAAAACCATATCTCATTATAAGGAGAAGGATAAAGAAGACTAATAAGAATTCATGAGAAGGATGCGACAAAACGCCAATTTCATATTTAAAACCAAGTTTACAAAAAAAAAAAGAAAGAAAAGAACACAACTTATCTCACAATCCTTCCCAAGAAAATTCCTAAAAGTTCTCTTCAAGCACTTTCCCTCTCAAGCACTTTCCCTCCACTTTCCCTCTTTACAAGTAATTTCAATTCTATCCTAGAAATGTAATGAAGAAGAAATCTGTCATATTCCCTCTCCTCTTAAAATCCTTAAAGAAAATCTCCAAGCCTTTCCTTTTACTCTCATGCCACACACACACACACACACACAAAACTCACGCCCGCACGACTCTTCTTCAAACCCTAGACTTCCCTATCTTTTATAAAAGGCTGCCTCCCTCCAAAAAGAATTCAAAATTCCCTCCAAAATTTTATCCAAAAGTCAACTCTTTTGATTTCAAAATACATGTCCATTGATCCTAGAGACATATCTTTTCATGAAAGAACCTTCCAAAGTATCTAGATACATTGAATCACTCCAATGGGTGTTTAGATCAAGTGTCCCTTTGAAAATTCATGCAAAAACTTGTCTCAAACTGCCTTAATCCACAAAAAGTCATCTCCGACACATTTGGCGCCAAATTGACGCATCATGCACCACCTTGCAGCAGCTCTGTTGTTTTGCTCTGTTTCGGCTCTGTTTGGCCTCGTTTCAATTGTGTTTCGCTCCTAACAGATATACCTTAAAAATAAGCATGAAAATAACATTTCCTTAAAGTTTAAATTTATTCAAAAATATGTGAGAAATTTAAAGTAGATTAAGCATAGAAAGATATATCGAAATGTGCCAAGTCAGAATTTTCTTTCTTGCTCATTTTTACTCCAAATTGCACTATTTTTGCTTCATTTTCTTCAAAATTTTATTTCTTGTACTTGAAACCAAAAATATGCAAATACCTTCCTTTAAATTGTAATATCATTAAAAATCATTAAAATATAGCATAAAATATATATGAAAAAGTAGGTAATTTTTAGCCGTGTCAAATCCCCAAACTTAAATGTTACATAAAAATATGATTTAGGATAGAGATTAACTTATAAATTTCTATACTTTATTTTAATAAATAAAATAATAAAATTTAAGGAAAATATTTAATAACTTAGATTCAAAATCTAAGTTTAAGAGTACTTAGTAATCAATTTTAAGATTTCTGAATCTCTATTCATTTCAAGAAGAATTGCAATTTGTCATATCAAGGGTACTTAGAACATTCATATGAAAATGAAATTCATGAAAACTTTACTAGTAATGCACCTCATACTTCAATACAAGTTTAGAAAATATAATAAAGCTTTTTCCTTAATTTGATTCAAGTGAAACCAATTTTAGCTTCTCGTCACTCATTTTTCTTTTCTTTTCTTTTTTTTTCTTCTCTTTTTTTTCTTTTAGGATCTTCTTAATCATTTCTTCTCTTCTTTTGTTTTTTCTTTTTCAAGTAAGGATTACTATATCTGGATAGCCTTTAGTAATTTTGAACTTCATTATCCTCTTCTTCAAGTAAAAACTCCTTACATTTCTTCACTTTATAAATTTATATTAGTTTATAATTTTTCATAAAGTCTCATTCTTTTCTTATTACATGAAACTCTAAAATTCTTAACACTTCAAAAATACAATTCACTTTACTTTCAAAAGAAAAAACATAGTCTTATCCTTTCATACCAAATATCTTTAACTTTAGAATTGACCTTCGTTATTAAAAACTCTTATCTAAATTTACCATAATATTTACAAACATAAATATAGTCATTTAATTTAAACTTTAATATCCAAGGTCATGTTAAATTAATTTTAAAAATATAGTTAATTGAGGACAAATAAAATTTAGTTTACTTCTTTTTAAAAGAAAATTTTCTTTTCCCCTGAACTTTCATTTTTAAATATTTTACATTTAATATCATAAAATGTAGTAGGAAGAAAAAGTAAAAGTTGAATTTACTAACTACTACAACATCCTATCAAATTCATATGTGTGCATAATCAAGATATAATGATTGTAGGAGAAAGTAACATGCTTACAATAATATTAAACTAAAAGGAAGTATACTAACTTTAAATTTATTTTTCTTCCTACCATCAAACTTAATTTTAACATGTATAGCATTCAATACAGAAAATATAAGCAGGAAGAAAAATAGTTCAGAAATTCTATCTATCACAAACATCTACAAGTATTCATCAGGACAAAACAATATGCAACAATATGCAATAACAATATGCAATAGAAAGTAAGTCTAAACTAAAACAAGCTCGATAAAATGGAAAGTAAGGTCTAACAAGCAGAACATGTATTGGATTAGGAATATATTTATTTATGTGTTCTCCAAATCTTTATATTATTGTAAAACAAACATAAACACACATGATAAATGAGGTAAATTCTTCCTCTAACTCATTACATCCCACTAACTTACTTCCAATTTCTAACGGAATCACTACCAGATATATTGGGTACTTATAAATAATTTTATAAATTCTAATCCCAAAGATAAGATTATCCTTGATATAGTGGTTCTCGAGCACCAACCCCAGACATCATCAAATCTCAATAATTAAGCACCTCTAGCAGTTATAGGGATAGTGTAAATTCATCCACATGTTACTCATCAACACATGTTACTCATCAAATAGGTTAGCTACTTCTATCAAATGAAAACAAAGTTAGAGAAAAAAACTAAAAAAATTAAGATGTAATTGTGGTTGTTAAAATTAATGATGTCTCTTGTAAAACTTAAGTCCAAGTGAGACTCAATTTGTGGTGGACTCGTCAATCCAACTACTACAAGAGAATATATAAGTCTAGTCATAATAAAAAGTTAAGGAATCACCTCCCTCTTGATACAAAAAGATCAAATCAAACCACTAACAATCCAAACATCTACCAATCATTAATCAAACTAATCAATCCAGACTAAAACAAACAGAATACAACACTAACAATCATAAGGCTTTAGCACACTATATCAAACCACACTGATAACTATGGGTTGTCTCCCATAAAGCGTTTTGTTTAACGTCATCAGCCAAACAAATGATTCCACCTGGATAAAAATTCCATTTAATTAATCCTTGATCAATTACCCAATCTTTTCCAGATCCAGAGATTCCTTCAAAGTCCTTGAATTTAAATTCTTTTTCAGCTTTTCCTTTTCAGATTGATTCATGTCCATGTTCCTCATATTTCTTTATAGATCCAATATTCTTCTAGTAATTTTCTCAATTTTCATATTAATATCATCCTTAAATTTTATAAGAAATGGATCTTTATAAGATACTTCATGATCTCCCAAATTTTGCAAAATTTTGGATCAGATTCTCTCTATGTAATTAAAATTCTGGATCAAATTCTTCTAGGTTACTCTTTTGTTCATGGTTGTTTTTCAATCCCCTTGGTACTGAGTAAATGATAGTGGTGATCTTTTTATATTTATCTTAGTTGAAGAAATATGTTTTTCTAATTCCTTAAGAATTCCTTCCATTGGTCTTTCAATCTCCTTATCCTCATCTCTCAACTCAAAGTTCTTTTGAAACATATCCTCAAATTCTCTTCTAAATATTTGTTTGATAACTTTAATTTGCTCATCATTCATCTCCTTAAGGTTTATCTCAGGATTACTAGGTAAAATCTCTAGGGGGTAACTGTTAATTGCATTAATAATCTGCCCAGACGGTTTTTTATATTCTTTATTGCGACCTCTTGATTTTCTAACTGTCTCATCATTTGAATCACAACCTCTTCTAACATCCTCTCATCATCCTGTGGGTTGGAGTTAAATTGAGGATGATAATTAATTGAGTTAATAATCTGCCCCAATTTGTTTTCCATATTCCTTATTATGTTCTCTTGACACTCCAACTCAGTCTCCATTTGAATAAAGACCTCTTCAAATAAATCCTTCTCCTCATTCTAGGGGTTGAAGTTAAAATTATGAGGAAAAGAATGTTCATTAGTATAATAGCCATGATTATTCCAACTATATGTCTGATTAAATTGATTATCTTCCTAAAATTGGTATTCTCCTCCAAAATTATTATTCCTGTTAAAACTCAAATGATTTTCCCAACCTAGATTGTAATAATCGGAATAAGGGTTGTATATCTCGTGACTAGTTTCAAAATAGTTAGGCTCAATCAATTGTCCAAATAAATTTTCCTTAATAACTAGGGATCCTTGAGTATATCTTTCTATGTATTAAACCAACTTCCCCTCAATATCTGCAACATGAAAAATTAAATTTGTGAGCATATCTTCTTGAAAATTTTCCACTCTCCTAGGATTTACTCTTTCAAAGCTACTAGCATTATAATCTAACATTATAATCCAAATCTGAATATTCATTATATCTTTGATTCGCTATTTCTACATTAAATTCATAGAGTCTTTTCAAATCTCTCCCAAAAGTTCTCTCCAAATCTGACTTGCAAAATTCAAGGTCTGCAGCTCCTTAACTACGCATATAAATCTAAAGACTTAACTAATAGGACAGATATCAAAAATATTTTTGGTATTTTGGTTTTTCTTTAAAATAAACATAGAATAACTAAACACACTATATAATAATATTATAAATTCCAAATCTAAGTCTTACAGGTTTAACTAAAATTCTCCTAAAGTTATTATCGAAGCTTCCCCGATAATTGCGCCAAAAACTTCATGCACCTCTAGTGTGTTGTTTTTTTGTGTGTTTTATGTCAATTGAAATCCCCGGTATAGTGCCAAAAACTTGACCCGTCCTGAAATTATGTAGTAATTTAATTTTAAAAAATATGGTCAATAACTTGACCCAACTTATATTAAGTATTTAATGTGGAAAATAGAAATGTTATATAACGTATAAAAATAGTTCACACATTAGGAGTTCTATGAAAGTGCACGTATCGCTTCAAGTAATATAAGGATTTCTTTAAAAACCCCAGTTTTGATCCCACAGAGAAGTGTAGTAAGAAATACCTTAGGCTAATTCTAGTCTACTACTATAAACTCTTAGTTTTGGAAGATGAAATTCTTATGATAATAAAATAAATCACAATATTTAAACTATAAAAATTAAAGTAAGAAAGACAAGTTAAAATGAGTTTAATGAATGCTAACAAAAATGTAACTAAAAGAACTACGTTTACTAAACTATTTACTAAACTTTAAAATTAAATTTACTAGGACTAAACAAAGTTTTGTGATGAATAGTTTATCTCATTCCCTTTTATAATGAGTATATGGATTGTGAAGAGACTAAAATCATTTGAAAAAAAATATAGGTTTGTGCAAATTATTTTGTGTCAATTAGGAGCAATCCTATTCTTTACCCTCTTCTGAGTGCTATAAAGAACATTAACTAATCCAGAGTTTGGTCCCTAATTTTGTGGTTAGACTGCGA
>NW_018253537.1:30490-37640 GCF_001263595.1 Phalaenopsis equestris
AGGGAGAAGGATAAAAAAGACTACTCAGAATTCATGAGAAGGATACGACAAAACACGAATTTCATATATAAAAATAAGTTTACAAAATAAAGAAAGAAAAGAACACAACTTATCTCACAATCCTTCCCAAGAAAATTTCTAGAAGTTCTCTTCAAGCACTTTCTCTCTTTATAAGTACTCTCAATTCTCTCCTAGAAATGTAATGAAGAAGAAATCTGTCACCTTCCCTCTCCTCTTACAATCCTTGAAGAAAATCTCTAAGCCCTTCGTCTCACTCTCACGCCACACACACACACACACTCAAAAACTCATGGCCACACAACTTTTCTTCAAGCCCTAGACTTCCCTTTCTTTTATAAAGGTCTGCCTCCCTCCAAAAAGAATTTAAAATTCCCTCCAAAATTCTATCTAAAAGTCAACTTTTTTGAATTCAAAATACATGTCCATTGATCCAATAGATATATCCCCTCATAAAAGAACCTTCCAAAGTATTTAGATACATTGAATCGCTCACATTGAATCGCTCCAAGGGGCATTTAGAATAAGTGTCCCTTTGAAAATTTGCACAAAAACTCATCCCGAACTGCCTTAATCTGCAAAAAGTCATCTCTGGCGCATCTGGTTCCAAATAGATGCATCATGTGCCAGTTTTATGGATTTAGTTGCATCATGCGCTAGTTTGGCGCATCATGCGCCACCTTGCAGTAGCTTCACTGTTTTGCTTCGTTTGGCTCCGTTTCAGCTCTATTTTGTCGTATTTTAGTTGTGTTTCACTCCTAACAGATATTCCTAAAAAATAAGCAAGAAAAAAAATCATTTCATTAAAGTGTAATTTCATTCAAAATTATGTGAGAAATGTAAAGTGGATTAAGCATAGAAAGATATATCGAAATGTGTCAAGTCAGAATTTGCTTTCTTGCTTGTTTTTACTCTAAATTGCACCATTTTGCTTCATTTTTGCTTCATTTTCTCCAAAATTTCATTTTGTATACCTGAAACCAAAAATATGCAAAATACATTTCTTTAAACTGTAATATCATTAAAAATCATTAAAAATTGAGCATAAAATATATATGAAAAAGTAGATAATTTTTAAGCATGTCAATTACCAGTTCAGTTGTTGCTACTACTACTACAGGTTTGTGATTCACATCTTGATCTTTTCTTTATGCGAGCAGGCTGGTGTTAGATATGATAGCTGGGAGGAGATCTTACATTCATTGAATCTCATTACCATTGTGAATGTGAAGACTTATTCACATCATTCTATTTTTGGTGGGAAGGGTGAATTCTCCAATAGTTCTGCTGCCTTTACTTCTCAAGGTCTGACTTCTGGATCTGATTCCCAATCTGAGATATTACAGAGGATTTTGGATAACATCAACATCATTGCGGATAAGGTATTAAATTTAGAGAATTTTACAGAGCATATGGATGGGTATATGAAGAGACGAGGTAATTATGAGGAGGAATACAACTTAGTTATGGAGCATCTTAATAGAGGTAATCAAGATGTAGTATTTCCTCAGTATCCTAGATATCCACCATATGAGTCTATAGCTGCTTGGAGTAGTGATGATAGTGATGAAGAAGAGGGTGATGATTAGTTTGGATCTTTAGTTCTGTTTTATGGATTTTGTATTGTTATGAACTGTTGTTGGTACTAATATTATGTGTTTTTTTTATATGTTTTTAGTTGTGATTGTAAATACTGCTAGTTTTTGTTATGTTGTGTTTTGTTTTGTACACCTACCATGATGTATTTGTGTTTAGTTAGTATGTTTTAGTGGTAGTAATTGTTTTAATTGTATTGTTGTATTTAGTTAGTGTTTGTTGAACTTAATTCTAGAATCTTAGGAAGGTTTAGAATTTAGCTAACTTGCTACTTAAATCTACATGTTTAAAATATTCATATTACTACCAGTTATTTTTCCATATGTTGCAGCCATGTATGTTTGTTAGTGTGTTTATTTGCTTTTATGTTATACTTCACTACATAGAAGTCTGATGAATCTCTGTATTTTATGTAAGGGAAAATTTGATCAATTAATTTTTTACTCTTTTTTTTAATTTTTGTACTTGCATATTTAGGATATATAAATTCTTGCAAGCATGTTTTAGTTAGTTTTCATTCCTTCTTATTTATATATGATGCTAAACTATTTTATTTCTATGAAAAATTTAAGTTTTGGGGGATGAAAAATTTTAAAGAAACTTAAAAGTTTATTTGGTCTCAAATGTATTTCAAATAAATTTGATTTTGATTTGAAAAATGATTATGTATATGAAGTTATATTAGGGAAGTAAAATTTTGACTCTAGAAATGAGTAAGAGAATTTAGTTAAAATTTATAGTAATGAAGAAAAACTTAAAGTTAAATTTTTTAGTGTGGAAAATGCTAAGTATTGTGTAACAATTTTTAGTAGGAGAAATTGTATTTTTAAAAAAGTTAGAAATTTAGACCTTTTATTTTCAAAACTTAAATTTCTTTTATTGAAATTAATTTTCAAAACTATTATTATGTTTTTAAGTGAAAGAAAAATATCAACTCTTTGCTTCACGAAAGGAAAAGTGGAATTCAAAATCATTAAAGGTCTATTTAGATATAGTAATCCTTGCCAGAAAAAGAAAAAGAAAAAGAAAAAAAAAGAAGAGAGAAAAAGAAAAGAAAATGTTGAAATAGGGAGGAGAAGCTTGATAATTAATGCCTAATCAAAATTGGTTCCACATCTGATCTTTTTAAAGTATATGACTTGAGAAACTCTTAAGCTTAAGAATATAATATAGTAAGTAAAAATATAATATTAATATAGTAAGTAAAATTATGCTTAATAAATTTTTTTAAGTGGAGAAGATAAAATATATAAACTCTATTTTTGGAGAATCAACAATATTTCTGAATTAAATAGGAGCTCATATTTTCATATTTCTTAACATTAAAAATTTCTAAACTTTAAGTTGGTCTCATTTACTAATATTTTTTTAAATTGGACAACTATATTTCTACATCAAAATTTCGGTAACTCCTAAAGAAAATCATATACATTATCTACTTATGTTGGTTTTTAAAGATTGAAAGGTCACTTGAGGACAAGTAACATCTTAAGTTTGGGGGATTTTGATACACCTAAAATATATAGTATTTTTATACACAGTTTTATACCTATTTTTAAAATATTGCACTTTAATGAAGGGTATTTGTGTATTTTTCTTTCAGGTTGTATCAAATGGATGGAAAATGCTAAAAAGAGTGAAAAAGGGTTAAATTTGGAGCAAAAATGAAGAAAGGTCAAAAATGAACTAGGGCGCCTAAGCACCCAAGTCTGACGCCTAAGCGTCAGAGGCTCCACCCCTAAGGGCCAGGTACCCCGCGCTTAAGCGCCAGAAGTAGTTACTTGATGATATATTTAATTTTAATGAATTTTCAAAGAGGTGTTTGAAGCAACCCTTGATAAAAATGTGGGAAATAGCCCATGGACATGAAAATTCATTTAATTGGCTTTTGAGGAGGCAACTTTTAGAAGATTCATTGAATGGAGACACCTTTTTGAAGAGACACCAAGGCACCCCTTGGATTTTTATGAGAAAAGACTTAGATTTTCCAAGAGAGGGGGCCAACCACCCATCAACTTTACAACCATCATCCATCTAAGCCGCCGCCGCTGTCGCCCATCTTTTCTTTTTATTTTTTAGTTTTAGTTTGTATTGTGAGTGAAGGAAGAGAATTTAAAGGAACTTCAAGAAATTTTGTGGAGGGGATTTGAGATAAGTGTTTATCTTTGTGACTACACTTAGTTTTAATTCAGATTTCTTGTTTGTGTGCATTATTTCTACTTTTAAAATCATGTGTGGTTGTGTTTTCTCCATGAATTCTGAGTATTTTTCCTTATTTTTTTCATTAAAAGTATAAGTAATTAAATATCTAAGTAATTAAATAATTAAAGGAAGTTGTGTGAAGTATTAGGCTTCAATGTTGGAAGAAGTTGTGATGATTTGAAACCTTGCACTTCATTTACTTCTTGATTTGACCAATTAAGATGTTAATACATGTTGTGAGAACATGTAAGATCCGAGATGGTATTGTCTGAGTCAAAAAATGGTTAGAATCACATATCGATTTCATGAATGAGAATGTAGTTCATAGGGTTGAGTGCAAATAAATAGGAAAATAAACTTTTTAAGGGTATAAAATTAGAGGACTTTAGAGTGACAGGCTAAAGCCTCCAATTTGATTTATAGTTTTAGGTTTTTATACGAGATGTTAGCCTCCAGATGGAGAGAAAAGATGGAACTCTAGAGTGAGAGCTAGTATCCTCCATGCCTAGCCGGTCTTCAATACTATTCAAACTATAGATTAACCAATGTTCTTTATAGCATCTCTAGTAAGGGTAAAGAATATTATTGCACCTATTTGGCACAACACATTTAGTATGCTTCCACAATAGAATTTCTATATTTATCACTAATTCATAATAAGAAAAAAGATATTTTATTTATATTACCTTCATCTTGCAAGTATTTTGGTTAAGTAATTAATTTCTTACTTTATTTTCAATTATCAAAAATTACAAAAGAATCAAACTTTCATTCCTATTTTAGCATCTTAAGTTTAAGTAGGAATATATTGCTAAGTAAATTTTATCATCTAAATCTAGTTTTCCCTATGGGTTTGATATTTGGGGCTTAATTAGAAAGTTTTATATTGTTTGATAACGATATGTATACTAACGTAGTATCCCATATTGAAATATCATAAATGAATCTTATTTGCTTCATAATGAAAGATTTACCTAGCTTTTTCCTTGGAACAAACAAATTTTTGGCTTTGTTGCAAAATAAGAATAACTATTAAGGAAACTAATCATATAATCACATACATCGCATTTTACATCTATATATATAGAATGTCGGGATCAGCACAGATCACGTGACACCACACCAATAGGTGGAGATGGTGTTAATAAAAGAAGGGTGGGTGGACCACATAATAAGATATCTGAAGGGGGGGGTTTCCTAGAGTTGAAGGAAGAAGTAATTGAAATCAACAGTGGTCTATGTTCTGAGCCAGCAAGGCTAAGATGAGTTACAAAGGTAAGTAGGAAATGAGAAAAAAAGGGACCATTCACCAGAATCCTAACTAGTCTTTCCCAAAGATGTCCCCTCTTCCAAGTAAAAGTAGGTCCCTTGAAACTCAGATTAAACATATATATATAGGATGGGTTCTGGCAAGAAGTGGTGTTGGAGCAAAAATCTTACTATTGTCAACATTGTAAAATGTTTGGGCATACTTTGGATAGATGTTATAGGCTTCACCTCCCTTCCAAAAGAAATTCTAATACAACTCAGAAGGGGTCTCTCCAAGCTCAACATACTATCCACCCTGCTGTAGTTGAACTTCCCCCTATAACCACTTTTGTACAAGACAATTCCAGGGAGCTTGTAGGAGTTACTCCTACTTCTTCCACTACCCTAATCTCTGACCCTTGCTTGATCACAGCAAGGAAAGAATTAAATAAGCTTTTGCTTTGGATCAAATTTTTGGCTTTGTTGCAAATTAAGAATAACTATTAAAGAAACTAATCATATAATCACATACATCGTATTTTACATACATACATACATACATATATGAGATGGTGTTAATAAAAGAAGGGTGGGTGGACCACATAATAAGATATCTGAAGGGGGGGGTTTCCTAGAGTTGAAGGAAGAAGTAATTGAAATCAACAGTGGTCTATGTTCTGAGCTAGCAAAACTAAGATGAGTTACATAGGTAAGTAGGAAATGAGAGTACCAGGGACCATTCACCAGAATCCTATCCAGTCTTTCCCAAAGATGTCCCCTCTCTCTCTCTCTCTCTATATATATATATATATAGGATGGGTTCTGACAAGAAGTAGTGTTGGAGCAAAAACCTTACTATTGTCAACATTGTAAAATGTTTGGGCATACATTGGACAGATGTTATAGGCTTCACCTCCCTTCCAAAAGAAATTCTAATACAACTCAGAAGGGGTCTCTCCAAGCTCAACATACTATCCACCCTGCTGTAGTTGAACTTCCCCCTATAACCACTTTTGTACAAGACAATTCCAGGGAGCTTGTAGGAGTTACTCCTACTTCTTCCTGTACTTCTTCTACTACTCCAATCTCTGATCCTTACTTGATAACAATTAGGAAAGAATTAAATGAGGTTTTGATAGTCACTCCACCTTCATCTGAACATGTTTTTGATGGAAGTGTGGATGTGGTATGCTCTTCCAGCAATCCCAACATTTTACCAACAATTTATGCCAATGACACCATTGTAAAAATGCAGAAGAAAATGGAAGAGGATTGGCATATTCAGACAATAAAAAAGAAGAAGGAACAAGTCACTGAAATACAAAAACTTCAAAAAGGACTCATCCCTCAGGTGCATGGAGGAGGCACAAATGTGAAGGTTGGTTCCCCCTCCAAACCTACTAGAGGCAGAACAAGATCCAGATCACAACCTTCCATCCATCCCTCTCCACAAGATGATTAATTTTCTATGTTGGAATATTAGGGGAATTGCTCACCCCCTGTCCCTCAAAAGAATTGTACACCTAAACAAAAAATATCAGCTTTGGTGCATTGCTATTTTTGAACCTATGGTTCATAAGTACCCTCAAAGACTTATAAAAAAGTTTACTGGTTTTTCTCATTATGCTAACAATAATAACAAAATCTGGTTGTTTTGTAGAAAAGAATTTTCTTGGAATGTTCTGGTGGACCACCGACAATTTGTGTATATCTCTTTTCAGATTAATGGTCACTTTGATCATGCTTCTTTTATTTATGTTGGGTGCAAAAAAGAGGACAGAAGAGAACTCTGGGACTGCCTCCACAATATAAGTAAACATATGCATTCCCCATGGCTGGTGGGGGAGACTTCAATTGCATAACTTCTTCTGCTAAAAAATCTTGGGGCAGGACTCCTAATCTCTCCAAAATGACAAATTTTAGTGATAACATCCAACTAGCTGGTCTGTTTGATCTGGCCTTCAAGGGACATCTCTGGGAAAGATTGGGTAGAATTCTAGTGAATGATCTATTGTACTCTTAATTCCTACTTTAACCCATCTAAGCCTTTTTGGCTCAAACCATAGGCCTTTGTTGGTCTCTATTA
>NW_018253537.1:38265-39099 GCF_001263595.1 Phalaenopsis equestris
AACAGTTTTATAGAAAATAAACTCAGCCCCGGCCGCTCCAGGGGCAGCGCCGATGGTGCAGAATAACAGAATGGCTGAACTTTTTATTCAGCACCGACGGTGCCAGAACTAGCGTCGACGGCTCCAAAGGCGGTTCAACCCCCGTTTCTCTAAGGTTCAATGTATTTGGACAATTTTTGAAGAGATTTTGGAGGCACCTTTTGGAGAACCGACCTTGGGCTTTATATGGGGTCGCATTCATCAGGAAAGTGACTCCTTTTCGCTCCAAGACATTCCTCTACGCTCCATTTTCGCCATTCTTCATAATCTATCTTCATTCCACCACCATATTGGAGTCCATTAGTGATTTTTCTCTTATAGTTTAGAGTTTGTGTGGTAAGATTTAGTGTGAAACTTTCTATAAGTGTGTTGGGGATAGAGAAAAGTGAGAGATATCTTCTTCCTACATTTCTAAGGAAATGCTACAAGGGATTTGCTTTGAGAAAGAGTTTCAGATAAATTTTGTTTATTTATTAATGTTGTATGAACTTTATTTTATATATGAAATTTATGTTTTGTTGTGTCTTTCTCATGAAGTCTGAGTAATTCACTCTATCTTTCTCTCTACTCTAAGATATGATAAAATTAAGAGATAATATGATGTGTCAATATTAAAATATAAAATAAATTATGATGACTTTTAACTTCGAACTTAATTTACATTTCGATTTGTCCAATTGAATTGTTAAAATATGTTGTGAAACATATGATCCAGGAAATGGAGTATGAGTTCTACAACATAGTGAGAATCACATTTGATTTCATGAAGGAGAAATAGGAGAAATAAATTAAGTG
>NW_018253537.1:39133-40596 GCF_001263595.1 Phalaenopsis equestris
GTGTAGAATTGGAGAATCTTTAGGGTGACAGACTAAAATCCCCAATTTGGTTTTAGTGTTTAAAAACTAAAGCAAGAGTTAGCCTTCAGGTGAAGGGAAGTGGGAGCTCTGGAGTGGGAGCCAGTATCCTCCTAGTCTAGCCACGGATTTAAGGACTAAACCTAGGATTAGCCAATGATTTTCTATGCATTTTATGAAGGTAGAGAATTATAATTGCTCCTATTTGGCACAATACATATTATAAACATTTATCTTATCTCATTTCACCAGAACCTCAATGTAGTGGGACTCATTGTTTTTCACATAAGAAATCTTCATTGCATAAATATAGTTAGTAGATTAGTATTTACTTTTTAAACTTTGCAGATTAGTATTTACTTTTTTATGTACTTTTTATACTTTGCATTTTGCTTTGCTAATAGTTAAGTATTTAAGTTTTAATAACATCTCAACATTCAAAATTAGTGACAGTGATTTCGTTTGCTTTTCAGTAAATTTCCTAGTAAAACTTATATTTGTTAATTTACACCTTCCCTGTGGAATTGATATTTATGGCTTAAATAGAAAGTCCTTTATTACTTGATAACGATACGTATACTTGCATAAAATCTCATTATTAAATTATTAATTTTATTAATTGCCTATAATTATATATGTTTTACACAACTTACTTTTCATATAATGATCAATTTTTTGGCGTTGTTATGGTGTCAATTTCATAAATCCTTACATATAAAAAATGGGGATCAAGTTTTTGGCGTAGTTGTGTGGGGAAGGTAACGGTTAAATTTAGGTAAATTAAATAGTTTTGATAAATTAGGAAAGTTAGAGATAATATATATACTATAAAAATATATAAAAATAAAAAATATAGAAAATCAAAAATCCAAAAAAAAAAGAATTTTACTTTGCTTACTTTATTTGTTTATGTGAAATATTGGATCTAAAGGCTTAATATCTTATGATTCAGAGTTAGAATGCACTATTAGAAAAATTCAAAAACAACAAAGAGAGATTAAAAACTTAAAAGAAATAACAAATAACTTAGAAAATCCAATAAATGAGAATCGACATAGACCTTTAAAAGATTATGCGAATCCGACAGCAGATGAACTTCACTTGACTATTGAAAATCCTGATGTTGTTGCTAATTCATTTGAGCTTAAACCTGCTATTATCCAAATGGCACAAAATAATCAGTTTGGAGGATACTGAAGATCCTAACTTACATCTTACTAGTTTTATTGAGATTTGTGCTACATTTAAATATGACGGAGTGTCTAATGATGTTATTAGGCTTATAATTTTTTCTTTTTCATTAAGGGATAAAGCCAAGGCTTGGTTAAATCCATTAGCACCTAGATCTATTAGAACTTGGGGAGAACTATCGCAAAAATTCTTGGCTAAATTCACCCCCAAAAACCGCTCAGCTTAGAAATGATATTACATTTTTTTGTCAGTTT
>NW_018253538.1:0-2601 GCF_001263595.1 Phalaenopsis equestris
GAGACAATACCAACCCGATTATTACATGTTCTCACCATAAATTTTAACATTTGGATAGGCCAATTGAAGAAGTAAAATGAAGTTCATGGATTTAAATCATCACAACTTCTTCCAACATTAAATATTAATACTCTCCACAACTTTCATCCAACACCTTAATTACTTTTCATTTTAAGGATAAAGATAAAGAAAACTACTCAGAATCTATGGAGAAAACAAAACCATACTTTAGTTAAAAAGTACAAATCATTGTCAAATCAGCAAGAAATCTTATTTAAAACCAGAAGTAGTTCAAAACAGAAGATAAAAACTTATCTCAAATCCTCCACCAAACTCTTGAAGTTTCTTTGAATCTTTTTTCTTTTACAACACTTTAAAATCTCAAATAAAACTAAAAACAAAAAGGATAAAGTAAATTTTTTGTGGTGCCTGAATCTCTTGACAAGATTCTCCATGATCTTCTCAAGACCCAGCACTCTCTCCCTCTTCAAGCACCCATCTTAAATGTCTTAACTTCCTTATTTTATAAATCTCCAAAAGGTGCCTTGGAAATTCTTCAAAATGTGTCCAAATTCGATGTATTCTCCAAGGGATGCCTCCTTTCACAAGTCTTTTAATAATAATTTTTTTCTTAGTGGTCATAACTACCCTCTTTAGCCAATAGGTGCCTCAAATGTCTCTTAAAAATTCGGTCAAATGAACAAAACTGCCAAATAATTGCCTCTGGCGCTTAAGCGCTCACACCTTTTAGTATTTTTCACATTTTTTACTTATGCCTGAAAGAAAAACACACAAATACCTTCCATTAAAGTGTAATATCTCAAAAATAGATATAAAATGCGTCTAAAAACACTATATATTTTAGGTGTATCAGGGGACCTTTTTGATGACCCTCATCTCAGGCTTGTAACCTTTTTTTTTTTTTTAAACAGAAGATTTCTTGGCCAATATATATATATATATATCTACTTGTTAATTATTTTTTGACGAAAAATACTCAAAAAATACATTTTTTGTTTTATATTATATTTTTATTTTTCTTAAGGTCAACTTACCAAACTTTATCTCATATTTTTTTTCTTTTTATTTTCTTATGATTTTTTTAATAAAATAGAAGCAAATATTATGAAAAATTAGGACTTTTAGGGTTAGAGGTGTCCTTTAGCTTTAGAAAAATCAAAGAACCTCTCTAATACAATGAGGAACCAACCCCTAAAGTTTCATGTCATGTTGATTAATATTAAATATTTTACAATTAAAATAAGCCCCGAGGTAATTAAATAATTAAAAATTAAATATAAAATAATTATTTTTATTTTTGGGTTCATTAAGTATTTCTTAGTTGATTGAGCACAAAGGTAAACTCATTTTATTTTTTTTATTTTTCTACACTAAGATATGATTTTTTGAAGTTATTATTCATTTTCGATATTTATTTATATAAAAAATTCCCAATTGATCTACTTAACCAGTCAGCACAAACTCACCCTTAGCGTCTCTGAATTGACGTGCGACACTCCTTGATTTGCTATGCTTTCCATGTGTTTTGCCTCATCACCCTGCAGTCTACGGTCTTGTGTTGCTTCGATCCGTCGTCCGAACTGATCCGCGCCATCCATTTTGAATACATAGGAATGAACTACATCTGGTCATCGTACCCACGGAATTTTAACCCGAAAATCGTCCATGATCTAGAGTCAAGATCACACTTAATTCTTGACCATTATTGGTGGGGTTTGTTCCTAAAGCTTCATCTCAAAGTGACAAACACATCTATATGACTAGGTGAGCATGGAGTGTTGAGTCATTTCACAAAAACACAAACTGAGATAAAATTTAAAGTTTTGAGTCTATACCTTTTTCCAAGGGGTGAGACCTCAATTAGATTGGTTGAGAACCTTCGCCCTGGTCCCATGAACCTCCTCCAAGCCTTACTATCCTCTGATTATGGGTCTAAGTATGACTTAGACCAAAGTGTGGCTTGAGTGTGGTCTAGAACTATGGTAGAGGTCGCGAGAGAGGGTGATTTTGATTAGGGAAGTAGTTTTGAAGTATTGAGAGCTTTTGGGATAATCAATTTGAAGTTTTGGTCGAGTTGGTTTGATGACAAAAAATGTCCTAGATTTTTGTGGTGAAATTAGGGTCTTGTGGTGGGGATGAGCTTTGTGCAAGTGTGAGAAGGGTTTGGAGAAATTTTAACAGAGTTTCCTCATAGTTTGTGCACTTACTCTATTTGGTCATGAGAGTGTGGTGCATTTAAAAGCTCAGTCAGGGGTTTCAATTGGCTAAGGCTTGGGGTGAAGATGGTGCTTAGGTGGAGAGACGACAGGAGCAAAGATCCAATGGGGGTGGGTGATGTGACTTTTTTATATGCTTAATTTTATATATTCTATATAGTCAAATTGATACAAACGCAAGTATACATATGACTCAAGTAATATAGGACTTTCTGATTAATCCCCGAATATCGATCCCACGAGGAAGAAAGGAAAGATGCCCTTAGTCAAATTCCAATTTACTACTATTAGTCCTTAGTTTGAAATGTCGATTAAAATAGTGTTTTATCTAGCAACTACTCCTAAATGCAAATTTTAAATATAA
>NW_018253538.1:2640-4787 GCF_001263595.1 Phalaenopsis equestris
AAAAAGATAAAAACTTATCTCAAGTTCTCCACCAAACTCTTGAAGTTCCTTTGAATCTCTTCTCTTTACAATAACTCAAAATAAACTAACAAAAAGGATAAAATAAAAGTAAAAGTGGTGCCTGAAAGTCTCTCCAACTAACTCCCCAATTTGGTGAACTTTCAAAACTTTCTAAGTATTTTCAGGACTCTTTTCAAAGTCCTCTCTTCTTTCTTATATAGTTTTCAAAGAGGTGCCTTGGAAACTCTTCAAAATGTGTTTTAATTCGATGTATTTCCCAAAGAGATGTATCCTTCCGTGATAATTTTCATCTATGGTGGTTATAACCACCTATTAAGCCAATAGGTGCCTCAAAACCTCTTCAAAATCCATAGAAACCACCTTTACTCATCTAGTAACTGCCACTGGCGCTTAGGTGCAGGACCTCTAGGACTTAGTCGCAGTCTTCTCTCTTTAACCGACGCTTAAGCACCGGATCTGACGCTTAGGCGCCAAAACACTTAGCACAATTTTCCCCTCTTTGCTCCAAATTTGATCCTTTTTCGACCTTTTTGATGACCCTCATCTCAGGCTTGTAACCTTTTTTTTTTATTTCAACAGAAGATTTCTTGGCCAATATATATATATATATATCTACTTGTTAATTATTTTTTGACGAAAAATACTCAAAAAATACATTTTTTGTTTTATATTATATTTTTATTTTTCTTAAGGTCAACTTACCAAACTTTATCTCATATTTTTTTTCTTTTTATTTTCTTATGATTTTTTTAATAAAATAGAAGCAAATATTATGAAAAATTAGGACTTTTAGGGTTAGAGGTGTCCTTTAGCTTTAGAAAAATCAAAGAACCTCTCTAATACAATGAGGAACCAACCCCTAAAGTTTCATGTCATGTTGATTAATATTAAATATTTTACAATTAAAATAAGCCCCGAGGTAATTAAATAATTAAAAATTAAATATAAAATAATTATTTTTATTTTTGGGTTCATTAAGTATTTCTTAGTTGATTGAGCACAAAGGCATTGAGCATAAAGGTAAACTTATTTTATTTTTTTTATTTTTCTATACTAAGATATGATTTTTTGAAGTTATTATTCATTTTTTGTATATAATTAAATCAAATGTATCCTATTTATCCACTTAACCACGTGACATCTGACTTAGCATAGGTAGCTCTAAAACTCCATGCAACACCTTTCTATTGGTTGCACTTTCCATGTGTTGTGTTTTGCCTCATCACCCTGCAGTCTACGGTCTTGTGTTGCTTCGATCCGTCGTCCGAACTGATCCGCGCCATCCATTTTGAATACATAGGAATGAACTACATCTGGTCATCGTACCCACGGAATTTTAACCCGAAAATCGTCCATGATCTAGAGTCAAGATCACACTTAATTCTTGACCATTATTGGTGGGGTTTGTTCCTAAAGCTTCATCTCAAAGTGACAAACACATCTATATGACTAGGTGAGCATGGAGTGTTGAGTCATTTCACAAAAACACAAACTGAGATAAAATTTAAAGTTTTGAGTCTATACCTTTTTCCAAGGGGTGAGACCTCAATTAGATTGGTTGAGAACCTTCGCCCTGGTCCCATGAACCTCCTCCAAGCCTTACTATCCTCTGATTATGGGTCTAAGTATGACTTAGACCAAAGTGTGGCTTGAGTGTGGTCTAGAACTATGGTAGAGGTCGCGAGAGAGGGTGATTTTGATTAGGGAAGTAGTTTTGAAGTATTGAGAGCTTTTGGGATAATCAATTTGAAGTTTTGGTCGAGTTGGTTTGATGACAAAAAATGTCCTAGATTTTTGTGGTGAAATTAGGGTCTTGTGGTGGGGATGAGCTTTGTGCAAGTGTGAGAAGGGTTTGGAGAAATTTTAACAGAGTTTCCTCATAGTTTGTGCACTTACTCTATTTGGTCATGAGAGAGTGGTGCATTTATAAGCTCGGTCAGGGGTTTCAATTGGCTAAGGCTTGGGGTGCAAGATGGTGCTTAGGTGGAGAGACGACAGGAGCAAAGATCCAATGGGGGTGGGTGATGTGACTTTTTTATATGCTTAATTTTATATATTCTATATAGTCAAAATGATATAAACGCAAGTATACGTATGACTCAAGTAATATAGGACTTTCTGATTAA
>NW_018253538.1:5164-10300 GCF_001263595.1 Phalaenopsis equestris
TTCATTTTCTTGGAGGATACTGGCTCCCACTTTCCTTCCCCTGAAGGCTAACTCTCGCTTTAGTTCTTTAAACATTAAGACCAAATTGGGGATTTTAGTTTGTCACCCTAAAATCTCCAATTCTACACCCATCAAAGTATATTTACCTATTTATTTGCATCCAATCCCCATGAACTTCACCATCCATAGTATTTGAATGTGGTTCTACTTTGTTGAGAACTACACCACCCTCTCGGGTTTTAATGCAATTACAATAAATTTTAACACTACAACAGGCCTTTATTGTAATGTAAATGAAATGCAAGTAAAAATCATTTCATTTATAATTAAAACTTCTTCTAGCATGCTTCCCAAAATCCTAAACATGAATCCTACTCGTTGCAAAAGAAAAGAAAAAGGAAAACAATGACATAATTCTCTTATGCCACTATTTTCTAATAAGAAGAAATAGTAAGAAAAAACACAACACAAAGCACGAAGAAAACACAACGGAAAACTTCATTTCATCAAAGCAAATCCACTAGATAAGTGTTTACAAAATCATAAGATAATGAAGAACATAATACTTAGTTTTTTCCCCTTAAAAGAAAGATGAAAATCTCTCCCACAAAGTCTCTCGACTCTCTTACAAATTCTCTCAAAATCCCCTCACCAATCTCTCCAAAAAGGTAGAAATCTACTTTTCTACTTCAATTCAAGGATCACTAAATATTCTCCACATTTTCTCACCTACACACACCCTCACACGCACACGCATGCATGCATGAGAGGTGCCAAGCCCTCTTTTTTAAAGAGACATAAGTTCCCTCTTTTTTTCCAAAAGATAAATCTATTCATCCAAAAGACATGTCTCTTCATTCAAGAGTCTTATGTAAGTGTCTAGATTCATTGAATTGCTTCATGGGGTGTTTGACTCACTTGGGAGCCTTCTAGAACATAAAAAATCGCCAAAAATCAATCCATGACCGTCTCAGGCGCTGTTGGGTCCTTTTTGGGCACTGTCAGCGCCGTTTTCTCATCTTTCAGAGTCATTTTCTCGTCGTTTTTCTTTTCTTCAGTGCCATTGGCGCCGCCGGCGCCCACCCTGCGCAGCTCTACCATTTTGCATCGTTTGACTCCGTTTTAGCTCCGTTTCACCCAATTTCAGTTGCATTACATTCCTAACAGATAAAACCTTAAAATAAACATAAAAAAAAACCTTTTTTTAAAGTGTAATTTCATTCAAAAATGTGTGAGAAGTGTAAAAGAGATTAAACATAGGATTAAACATAGAAAGACAAATCGAAATGTGTTAGGACAAAATTTTCTTTCTTGCTCGTTTTTGCTCCAAATTGCATCATTTTTTTTTTTTTCTTCAAAACTCCATTTTCTGTATCTGAAACCAAAAATATACAAAATAACTTCTTTTAAAGTGTAATATCATTGAAAATCACCAAATATAGGCATTAAAAACATATGAAAAATTGCACATTTTTTAGGTTTATCAAAATCCTCCAAATTCCAAATTTAAATGTTACTGGTCCTCAAGTAACCCTTTTAATACATAAAAATTTAACTTAGGATACAGACTAACTTATGAACTTCTATACTTTAGTTTAGTAAATAAAATAGTAAAATTTAAGAAAAATTTTTAATAACTTAGATTCAAACTCTATTTATATTCAAACTCTAAGACTAGAAATACTTAGTAATCAATTTTAAGATTTCATAATTTCTATTCAGTTCAAGAAGAATTGCAATTTGTTATATCAAGGATATTTAGAACATTCATATGAAAAAGAACTTCATGAAAATTTTACTAGTAATACTTCAACACAAGTTTAGAAAATGTAATAAAGCCTTTTTCTTAAGTTGATTCAAGTAAAACTAATTTTTTATTAAGCATCTCCTTAAGCTTCTCCTCACTCATTTTTATTTTCTCTCTCCTTTTTCTTTCTTTTTCTTTTTCTCTTCTTTTGTTTTTCTTTTCTTTTTTTTTTGAAGTGAGGATTACTATATCTGGATAGTCTTTTTATAATTTTGAACTTCGCTAGCCTTTAAAATCAAAACTCCTTACCTTTATTCACTTTATACATTCATATTAGTTTATGATTTTTCATAAAATTTCATTCTTTTCTTCTTACATGAAACTCTTAAATTCTTAATACTTAAAAAATATAATTTTCTTTACTTTAAATAGAAAATTACAATTTTATCCTTTCATATCAAATATCTTTAATTTTAGAAATCTTCATTATTAAAAACTTTTACCTAAATTTACCATAATATTTACAAACATAAATATAATCATTTAAAGTTAAACTCCAATTCCCAGGTCATGTTACATTAAATTTAAAAATATAGTTAATTAAGGACAAATAAAATATAGTTTACTTCTTTATTTCAAAAGAAAATTTTCTTTTCTCCCAAACTTGCATTTTTAAATATTTTACAATTAATTCCATAAAATGTATCAGGAAGGAAAAGTAATTGAATCTACTAGCTACTTCCTATGAAATTTATATATATTCATAATCAGAATAGAATGACTGTAGGAGAAAGTAAATCTAGCCTAAAACATGCTTGCAATAATATTAAACTAAAAGAAAGTATATTAACTTTAAAATCTATTTTTCCTCCAACCCCCAAACTTGATTTTTAACATGTATGCATTTAGTACAAGAAATTATAAGTAGGAAGAAAAACAGTTTAGAAATTGGAAATTCTATTTACCACAAATGTCTATCAAAAACATTTACAAGTATTTATCAAGATTAAACAATGCACGGATAAAAATATGTAGTAGAAAGTAAACCTAAACTAAACATTCCAGAATGAAATTAACTAAATAAAAGTCTAACTAGCATAACATGTATCAACATTAGAATATAAAAATGTTCTTCAAGTCCTATTAATTGTAACAACATAAACAAACAAACAAGATAAATGAGGTCAATTCTTCTTTAACTCATCACATCTCACTAACTTACTTCCAATTTCTAATGGAATCACCACACAATAATATTGGGTACTTATAAATGTTTTAATAGATTCTAATCCCAAAGAGAAAAGTATCCCTGATATATTGGCTCCTAGGCACCAATCTCAAGCATCATCTAATCCTTTAAATTAAGCAACTCTAATAATTTTAAGGATAGTGTAAATTCATTCACATATTACTCATCAAATAGGTTAGCTACTCCTACCAAATGAAAACAATGTCAAAGAAAGGAAGTAATAAAATTGAGATGGAAGTCACTGATAAATTCATAATGTCTCTTCTAAAACTCAAGTCTAGGTTAGACCCGAGTTGTGGTGGACTCGTCAATCCAACTACTACAAGAGAACATACAAGTCTAACTATAATAAGAAGTTAAGAAATCACCTCCCTCATGACAGAAGAAAAGCAAAACAAAACACTAACAATCCAAATATCTATCAATCATCAATCAAATTGATCAATCCAAAGTAAAGAAAACACAATACAACACTAACAATCATGACTCTTAAGCTACTAAATCAAACCACACTGATAACTATGGGTTGCCTCCCATAAAGCGCTTGGTTTAATGTCGCTAGCCCGACAAATGAATCCACCTGGATCAAAATTCCAATTAAGTAATCCTTGATCAATCGTCCAATCTTTTTCAGATCCAAGGATTCCTACAAAGTCCTCAAATTTAAAATTTTCTTTCAGTTCTTCCTTTTCAGATTGATTCATATCCTTGTTCCTCATAGTTCATTCTAGATCCAAAATTTTTCTAGCAATTTTTTCAATTTTTATATTAATATCATCCTTAAATTTTATAATAAATGGATCTTTATAAGCTACTTCATGATCTCCCAAATTCTGGATCAAATTCTCTCTAGATATTTCAAATTCTGGATCAAATTCTTCTAGGTTACTCTTGTCTTTCAAGTTATCTTCTAATTCTTTAGGAGTTTCTTCCATTAGTCTTTCAATATCCTTATCCTTATCTCTCAACTCAAAGTTCTATTGAAAAATATCTTCAAATTATCTTCTAAATATTTTTTCAATAACTTTATATTGCTCATCATTCATCTGCTTAGGGTTTATCTCAGGGTCACTAGGTAAAATCTCTGGGGGGCTCAGCGTTACTAGGTAAAATCTCTGTTGCATTAATAATAATTGTATTAATAATCTGCCCCAGCATCAGAATCTCATTCATTTTGTTTATATACCATGGAATATGCCTTTCAGTGAATTTGAATAACTCTTTCGTAGGAGATCTTTTACTGATTTCATTATTCAATTCAGGTTCATCTTGTGATTGAGTCGAATATGAAGATACAAAGACTGGTGGTGTCGATGAGTTCTCTATATAGGTAGACTTTAAAATTGTATGGGGTATATTCATTTTAAGTTCATGAGATTTTTCAACAGATGGAATTAAAAGTTTATTATTTTCGGTAACATCCATCATTTCACCTCTCCTGAACATACATACAGTCTTCTTTAAACAACATTTTAGACTCATCATGAAAGTCCATTTGATCTCATCTGTTAACTTTCTCGCAAAATATTTTTGGAAATGGATTTTACTTAGATAATCAATTTCATCCATCCAAAAATAATCATCATCTTCTCTCTTAGTTGGATACTTCATAGCCTTTAAAACATCAAAAGTGGTTTCTTGGTCATTAATATTCATAGTTAACTTTCTTTTTTGGACATCTATCATAGCTTGTCTAGTAACAAGAAAATGTCTCCCCAAAATAATGGGATATTCTTTATTTTCCTCCATATCTAATACAATAAAGTCTGTAGGAAAGATAAATTTATCCACTTTAACAAGCACGTCTTCTATAACCCCTTTTGGATAAATGATAGATCGATCAGCTAACTGTAGGGTTGCAGTAGTGGGAGAAATATCAGTTAAACCTAACCTTTTAAATATAAATAAAGACATCACATTAATGCTCGATCATAAATCACATAAAGCTTTTCCACATAATCTCTTTCCAATTACACAAGGAATTGTAAAGCTACAATGATCTTTAAGTTTTCGAGGAAAATTTTTCTGAAGTATAGCGTTGTACTCCTCACTTAGTGCAACTGTCTCGTAATCCCCAAATTTCCTTTTCTTATTTATTATCTCCTTCATAAATTTTGCATAACTTGACATCTGTTTCAAA
>NW_018253538.1:11185-15931 GCF_001263595.1 Phalaenopsis equestris
TTGTAAAAAGTTTGAATTATTAACCAATCTGGTAAAGCATGGTATGGACATTTTCTAAGGAGATCCTTAAATCTTTCCCAGGCTTCATATATCAATTCCCCTTCAAACTGAAAAAAAGATGTAATATCGTTTCTAAGCTTAGAACTTTTCGAGGGTGGAAAATATTTAGCCAAGAATTTTTGTGATAGTTCTCTCCAAGTTCTGATAGATCCAGGTGCTAATAAATTTAACCAAGCTTTAGCATTATCCCTTAATGAAAAAGGAATAAGTCTAAGCCTAATAATATCATTAGACACTCCGTCGTATTTAAAAGTAGCACAAACTTTAAGAAAACTAGCAAGATGTAAGTTAGAATCATCAGTAGGTGTTCCTCCAAACTGATTATTTTGTATCATTTGGATAATAGAAGGTTTAAGCTCAAATGAATTAGCAGCAATATCAAGATTTTGAGTAGTTAAGTGAAGTTCATCTGTAGTTAGATTAAAATAATATTTTAAAGGTCTTTGTTGATTTTCATTTATTTAATTATCTAACTTATTCGCCATTTCATTCAAAATTTTAATATCTTTTTGTTGTTTTTGAACTTTTCTAATAGTACATTCTAATTTTGAAACGTAAGGTACTAAACCTTCATATCCATTATTTCATATACAAATGTCATAAGCAAAGAAAAATTTCTTAAAAGTACTCTTAACTATAGTTAGTTATATATTTTTTTTATTTTTGATTATATATATATATCTATTTTTTGATATTTTGTATTTTGTCTCTAAAATTCTTAATTTACTAAGTCAATTTAATTTACCATTACCTTCCTGGGCAACGGCGCAAAAAACTTGAACCCGGTGAAATATAGTCGTGTAAAATTTATTAATCTGACTCTGCTTTACAACGGTGCCAAAAGCTTGATGCGGTATTTTATGAATAATAACGTTAAGAGCTTAATGTTGGGATTCTACGCAAGTATACGTATTGTTATCAAGTAATATAAGACTTTATATTTAAGTCCCAAATATTGATCCCAGGAGGAAGGTTTAAATTTGAGATGATAAATTAACTAGGAAATTCATAGAAATAAAATGAAATTACTGTCACTAATTTTGAATGTTTGAGATACCATCAAAACTAAATTATTAACTACTAGCAGAATTTAAATCCAGAGTTTGAAATAGTAACTACTAAACTATGTTTGTGTGATGAAGTTTTCTAATATGAAAAAACATCTTTCCCACTACAATGAGTTTTTGGTGAAATGAAATGAGATAAATGGTCTAAATTTTTATTGTACTAAATAGGAGCAATTTTAATTCTCTACCCTGATTTAGTGTTATAGAAAAATATTGGCTAACCTCAGATTTAGTCCCTAAATCCGTGGCTATGCTAGGAGGATACTGACTCCCACTCCAGAGCTCTCACTTACTTTCCTCTGAAGGCTACTCTCGCTTTAGTTCTTTAAACACTAAGACCAAATTGGGGATTTTAGTCTGTCACCCTAAAAACTCCAATTCTACGCCCATCAAAGTATATTTCCCTATTTATTTGCATCCAAACCCCATGAACTTCACCATTCATGGAATTTGAATGTGAGATTTACACCGCCCTCTCGGGTCTTAATGCAATTACAATGAATTTTAACACCACAACAACCTTTATTGTAATGTAAATGAAGTGCAAGTAAAAACCATCACATTTATAATTAAAACTTCTTCAAGCATGCATCCCAAAATCTAAAACATCAATCCTACTCATTGTAAAAGAAAAGTAAAAGGAGAATAATGACAAAATTCTCTCATGCCACTATTTCCTAAGAAGAAGAAAGAGTAAAAGAAACACATCACAAAGCACGAAGAAAACATAATGAAAAACTTCATTACATCAAAGCAAATCCATTGGATATGTTTTTACAAAATCATAAGATAATGAAAAATACAATACTTAGCTTTTTCCCCTTGAAAGAAAGATGAAAATCTCTCCCACAAAGTCTCCCGTTGATGCATGCAATGCTCGAATATTCTCTTACAAATTCTCTCACAATCCCCTCACCAATCTCTCCAAAAAGGTAGAAATTTACATTTATACTTATATTCTAAGATCACTAAACATTCTCCATATTTTCTCACCTACACACACCCTCACACACACACGCATGCATGCATGAGAGGTGTCAAGCCCTCTTTTTTAAAGAGACATAAATTCCCTCCTTTTTTCCAAAAGACAAATCTCTTCATCCAAAAGACATGTCTCTTCATTCAAGAGCCTTATACAAGTGTCTAGATTCATTGAATTGCTTCATGGGGTGTTTGAATCACTTGGGAGTCTTCTGGAACATCAAAAACTGTATGCCAAAAATCAATCCATCGCTATCTCGGGCACCGTTAGAGCCATTTTGGGCACTATTGGCATCATTTTCTTGTCATTTTTCTGTTCTTCAGAGCTACTGGTGCTGGCTCTAGGGTTGTTGGTGTCCACCCTGAGCAGCTTCACCGTTTTTGCTTTGTTTGACTCCATTTTAGCTCTGTTTCGCTCCATTTCAGTTGTGTTGCGTTCCTAACAGATAAACTTACAAAATAAGTATAGAAATAAACTTTCTTTAAAGTGTAATTTCATTCAAAAATGTGTGAGAAGTGTGAAATGGATTAAGCATATAAAGACCTATCGAAATGTGCCAGGATAAAATTTTCTTTCTTACTCATTTTTGCTCCAAATTGCATCGTTTTTGCTTCTTTTTCTTCGAAACTCCATTTTATGTACCTGAAATCAAAAATATATAAAATACCTTCCTTTAAAGTGTAATATCATTGAAAATCACCAAATATAAGCATTAAAAACATATGAAAATTGCACATTTTTTGGTGTATCAGAGAGCTAGATTGAATGGGCTCAAATTTGGGTTTCCCTCCTTTAGTTGGCTCTCGGGTTTGGGCTTTTTGGTGGCCATTTTGGTCGGCTAGAGCATGGGAGGTCACCATCTGACTGTGGGAGGTTAGTTGTGGGGAGTGGTGAAGTCAATTGTCATGTGTCATATGTACATTGGTTGAATAGAAGTGTAAAAAGTTTAGGTCTATTTTTTGTTATAGTTGGGTTTGGTTCATGGAAATGGGCTTGGCTCACTCCCCATGGTGGCTAGACTCGGTGGCAGCATGTGGGCTTGGATTGTCAAGTTCCAATCTTGGGGATTAGGGATTAATGTTTAGATGAATCATAGGAGTGGCTAAGTACCTTTGGGGGTATATTGAAAGAGGCTCCTCTTTTTGCCATAAATGGTATGGTGGCTTGCATGAGGCTCATGCATCACTCGTTGGCTTTCCTATGGCTTGGGTAAAGTCACATGGCTTACTTAAGGCTCATGCATAGCCTGCATGGCTTACATTAAAGAGGAATGGGTGTGAATTTCATGCTTTTAAAATTATTTTAATGGCTCCCACTTTTGGTCAATTTAATCATGCCATTTTATACCTTAGGCTTAGCAAAATTTTGACATGATGACAAGGGGAGCTGATTTTGTCATGTAAGCTTTTGTTTTGATTGAATTTGGATTTTGGGCTTGGTTTGGGCCTTTGAAATTGTGTATGATGGGCTCTTGGAATTGGGTTTGATGGTGTTTAACTTGATCATGATGAGCTTAGTGAACTTTCTGAATTTGTCATGATGAAATTTTGGACTTGGGCTTGGTGAATTTGGATTTTGTACGTGGACTTAAGTTTGGTGATTTTTAGGTTTGCGTGCCGACCGGACTGAGGTTGCCGGTTGAGGCAATGTGAGATGTCAACCGGGCCGGGTGACTGATCGAGGAAAAGTGAAAGGTCAACCGGATCGGGGTGGCTGAACGAGGTAAAGTGAAATGTCAACCTATCCGGGGTGGTTGGTCGAGGTAGAGTAAGATGTCAACCAGACTGGGGCGGCCGGTCGACGAAATGTGCTAATGCAAACATGCTCCATGCTATATATAGTGAAATCCAAGACAAACAAATACACTTGATAGTGAACCATACTCATGCTAACACCCTTACATAGGAATCTAAAGGTTGGGCACTTGGATGTGTTGCATAGTCGTCTCCTGCTTTGGTAAGGCATGTGGGGGAGTTTCTCTCCAGAGATTTTGGGGGGGAAGCTCTCCACATCATCATGAAATGAGCTAGCTAAAAAAATTATCCCAATTTTATGACACCTTGAGGAATTGTGAAGTGAGCTAGCTACAAAGCTTTTTTCATGTTACAAAACCACACATTCCAACTTCTCCAAGGAAAGCTAGAGAAACCAAACAAAAAAGAGATAAGAACATCAACCAATATGAATTTGTGCTAGAGTTCGCATTAAGAGGGAACACTCGACTCTATAAAGGGTTAGAACACACATAGACATCCTAATCTAAAGGCTCACTCTAGAAAGGCCAACAATCCGTCACATAGGCACATGGTCGTGCCGACTAATGTCAGTCAGCGCATGCACCTTGTGTGGACGATTGAACCCACACGCCTAGCAAGACTAAACCTAGTTAGGATGGAAAAGATGAAGGGTTCGAGGAGGTTATACAGTCGTGTTAGTTGCTCGTCATCTGACGAAGTCTGGAAGAAAGCTCTCCTCGAAAAGGGAGAAGATGCCATTCTACGCTTTTTCATGTTGCGATATCGTTGTTGTCCATTGATGGTAGGCCAAAATGAAATGCATATCGGCAGCAAGGATCTCGAACCAAGAGGCTCCACGAAAGAGTGCAAAAGAGGCAAAGGGGTGGTGTGTCCTAGATGT
>NW_018253539.1:0-1664 GCF_001263595.1 Phalaenopsis equestris
AACATAAAATTTATGCAGGAATGTGCATAATAACAAGGATGCGTAAAAAAGGCAGAGACGTAAACTGTAGACAAAAATCTTAAGAAGTAATTGAAACAGACTTACAAAATTAACAATTTAAATTCTTTGGATTCTGTGTATGTTGCTATATTTGCATTGGGATTCCGCATAAGGAAGCCTAAGTTCATCAATTATATTATCTCCACAATTATTTGTTTTCTGATGATTTAACCAAAAAGCAATCTAACCAGCTATACATGTATATAACAATCAAATATAATCTGAAAAATTATGAATAAAATAGATTACAAGTACTAAGACATGCAAAAGATCAACTAAAAAAAATAAAGTTTCATGTAACTTTTAAGCTCACTAAACAACATGAATATGAAGCAGGATAATAACGCTTGCTCAAATTCATAGTCAGCTCATTCATACCACCTGTGCTAACAAAACTAAATCTTAAGACAAATATTTCAACTATCATTAACAGAATAAGAGCTTTATAATTTCAAATGATATCCGCCTGAACTCATCAAATCTAATCCAACCAAATTCAACTAGATAATTTACATACATATACCACCCAACTCATATATACTTTGATATGTAGCACCCAAATTTCACTTTCAAAATTCACGCCAGTTAAGTTTTCATATCATATCGAAAATACCGTCATAATAACTTTCAAAAAATTTATTGAAATACAATTTTTCATGCATAATTTAGGCCGCATACATGTGAAAATTGACATTTAGGAGTTAAATATGTAAATACATAGGAATTGCGTGGTATGTAAGCTTTCACAAGAGATATCAAAATTCACATATGTATATAAACGAACACAAAGTCACAATATGAATAATCGAAGTTTTTCCAATTTTTCCACAAATAGAACGATTCAAGTTTCATGTTTTTCTAAAAGCATAGCGGTTGATGTTTCATATTTTCACAAATCCAATTTATCCAAATTTCATATATTCCAAAACGAAAAGTTTCCAAACTTCACAAAATAAAACCCTCAAAAGTTTCCAAGTTTTACAAATGAAACCGCAATAGGTTGAAGTTTTACCTAAGCAAAACCATGGAGTTACCGATTACCCCAAAGAAAAGCTCCGAAGTTTCAAAATTGTCAAAATGAAATCCTACATGTTTCAGAATTTTACATAAAACGAACACAGAAGTTTCCAAATTTCACAAACAAAAACATATGAGTTTCAATTTTTTTATGAAACGAGTCCCATAAAAGTTTTCGGATTGCATTAACCAAAGCCACAACACTTTCATATTTTCCAAAATAAAACTTTTGAAGTTATCCAAATTTTCACAATCAAAGCTACAACGATTACAGACTTTTCAAAAATGAATTTGGCAAAGTTTCCAAATTCCACAAACCGAAGTTGCAACGATTTCAAATTTTCATAAACCAAACATACATGAATTTCAGATTTTGATAAAACGAAATTAGCAAGAACCTCAGCACACATTTACATACATGCCACTCAATTCTTTATGTACTTACATATATATCGTCTAAATTTTGCTATTTACATTTATACAGTATTTTTTATCTCAAACTATCATTTTAACTTAAAACTGAAATACATCTTTTAATTCATATGTGTTGTCTGAGGGATAGAGCCTAGGGACCAACGAAGGGAAAG
>NW_018253539.1:1674-19050 GCF_001263595.1 Phalaenopsis equestris
AGAGGGGGAGAGGGAGACAAGGAGAGCAAGACTTGTCCGAACGGGGCCGAAGAGAGGTGTTCCCGAACTCTTTAACCCCATTTATTCCTTGGAAAACACATGTTACAAAAAAAAGAAAGGGGGGAGAGTTCTCCCTACATGAAGGTTGAAAGAAGAGCCCAAGGCCCTCTAAAACATGTCATGTCTCCTTTATTTATAGAAAATAACAAGGGGAAATATAATATTACATTTTTACCCTCACTTTATAGAGGATAGTATGGGGTATTTTAATTTCATATTTTGGACCGTCAAATTGTCTCGAGATCCATGCAGACCGTTTTTTGTGTACATACTATGTTCCCCAATTTTTTTTTCATTGATAGCGACAACTATGATAAGAATGACACTAAATGAAAAATGATCTTATTTTACGAGAACTAAATGAAAATATGACACTAAATAGGACGCAATGGAAAAAAAGGATTCATGTAGCCGACCCCACGTAGTGGGATTAAGGTTTTTTTGTTGTTGTTGTTGTTGTTGTTGTTGTTGTTGTTGTATTAATAGCGACAGCTACGATAAGAATATGGAAATTTATAAAGTAAAAAAATATAAGTGCATGAAGCATTAATGATGCTCGCTATTAATCGATTAGTTGTTCACCGAAATGGGATGATTTGCCCATTACCCCTTGCAGAGCTCATCGCTATCGGGCAAGGAATCATTTTCGGGGTTGAGAAGAATTAAGTCGGTCGAGGTTTGGTCAGACAATCTTGGCATTGCAGCCGACCCCCTCGTTTGAAAACATGGCTAACAGTTTGTACTTGTGGGTCCAGTCGGACGATCATAGTGCCACAGCCGACAGCTTTTGTTTGGTGATCCCGATTGTTTATATGTAACAGTATAACAATGTATTTGACTATATTTTTCATTTATCTTTCCTGACTTTGCAACAGCAACAAAGGCTTGATCCTAAAAAAAGTAAGAATTTAACTTTTTTAACTTAATATATATTGAGATATTACACAAGTATATGTATCGTTATCAAGTAATATAAGACTTTTTGATTAAGCCCTGAATATCGAACCCACAGGAATTGTTCCCAATATGTGATAATTAAAGTAACCAAACTGTTTGCTTTAAAAAGACAAATACATAAATTATAGTTTTTATCACATGAATGAAATTTGAACTCTTTTTGGTATTTTTAATGTTTGAAAATGACGTGAAAACTTAATAAAAATAACTTAAGTTTATGTAAAAGAAAAACACTGAATACGAAATATCTTTCTCCTTATCATGAATCAGTAATAAGTATAGGAATTCAGTTGTGGAAGTATTCAAATTGTGTTATGTCAAATATGAGCAATATGATATTTTAGCCTTATTAGAGATGTTATAAAGAATATTGACTAATTTAAAGTTTAAATAGTTCTGAAAATCGGTTAGGCAGGGAAGATACTAGCTCTCACTCTAGAATTCCCTCAGTTCCCTCCACTTGGGGCTAACATCTCGTATCAAAACCTAAAACAATAAACCAAGTTGGGGGTTTTAGTCTGTCACTATAAAATTCTCTAACTCAACACCTTTCAAAGATTAATTCTCTATTTATTTGCACTCAATCATATGAACTACATTCTCATTCATACAATCTCATGTAATTCTTTCCAGTTGTTGACTGAGACAATATCAGTTTGGTTCTTACATGTTCTCACAATAAATTTTAACATCTAGATGGGTCAGATTAAGAAGTAAAATAAAAACAGTGAATACGAAATATCTTTCTCCTTATCATGAATCAGTAATAAGTATAGGAATTCTGTTGTGGAAGTATTCAAATTGTGTTATGTCAAATATGAGCAATATTATTTTTTACCCTTACTAGAGATGCTATAAAAAACATTAGCTAATTTAAAGTTTGAATAGTTCTGAAGATCGGTTAGGCATGGAAGATACTAGCTCTCACTCTAGTGTTCCCTTGATTCCCTCCATCTGGGGGCTAACATCTTGTATCAAAACCTATGACAATAAACCAAGTTGAGGGCTTTAGTCTGTCACTCTAAAGTCCTCTAATTCTACACCTTTCAAAGATTAATTCTTTATTTATTTGCACTCAACCATATAATATACATTCTTATTCATACAATCTCATGTGATTCTTTTCAATTGCTAACTGAGACAAAACCAGTCTGGTTCTTATATGTTCAAAAATAAATTTTAACATCTAGATGAGTCAGATGAAGTGTATTGAAATAAATAATCACAACTTCTTCCAATATTAAAGATTAATAGTCTCCACAACTTCCATCCAACACTTTAATTACTTATCATTTTACGGAGAAAGATAAAAAAAACTACTCAGAATTCATAGAGAAAACAAAATCACACTTTAGTTTAAAAGTAGAAATCATTGTCAAACCAACAAGAACTCTCGATTAAAACCAGAAATAGTTTAAAACAAAGATAAAAATTTATCTCAAATCCTCCACCAAATTCTTGAAGTTTCTTTGAATCTCTTCTCTCTTACAACACTCTTAACTCTCAAATTAAAACTATAAACAAAAGAAAAATAAATTTGTGGTGCCTGAAATTTTTTTTAAAAGCTTCTCCACGAACTTCTTCAAGTACCTTTCAAAACTTCTTAAAATTTTTCAGAACCCCCAAAAGTCTCAACTTTCTTTTATAATTTTCCAAGAGGTGTCTTGGTATCTCTTTAAAATGTGTCATGATTCGATGTATTTACCAAGGGATGTCTCCTTTCAAAAGTTCTTTAATTATATTTTCATCCTTAGTGGTTATAATCACACATTTTTGCCAATAGGTGTCTCATATATCTCTTCAAAATTCGTCAAAATGAATTAACTCGTCAAGTAACTGTTACTGGCGCTAAAGCGTGGGGCCACTTGCGCTTAGGCGTGGCCTTCTCTGTTTCACTGGCGCTTAAGCGCCGGATCTGGCGCTTAGGCTCCAAAACACTTATGCACAAATTTCACATTTTTGCTCCAAATTCATTTTGCTCCAAATTTGATTATTTTCCACTCCTTTTAACATTTTTCACCTTTTTACTTGTACTTGAAAGAAAAACACACAAATATATTTCATTAAAACGCAATATCTCACAAATAGGTATAAAAATGTGCCTAAAAACACTATATATTTTAGGTGTATCAAAATCTTCCAAACTTAAAATGTTATTTGTCTTTAAGTGACACTTTAATCTCTAAAAACTAAATAAGTATGACTATGTATATGAGTTTGTTTAGGAGTTCCTAAAATTTTATTCTAGAAATATAATAGTCTAATTTCGAAAAAATTTTAGTGAATGAGACAAGCTTAAAGTTTAGAAATCCTTAAACTGAAGAAGCATGAAAAATATGAGTTCCTATCTAATTCAGAGATGTTTTTAGATTTTTCAAATATAAAACTTAGGCATTTTATTTCCTTCACTTAAAAATTTTTATTCAGTATATTTTTACTTACTATATTATATCCTTAAGCTTAAGAGTTTTTCAAGTTTTATATTTTAAAAAGATCAGATAAGGAATCAATTTACAAATGTGGAACCATTTTTTTATTAGGCTCTAATCCTCAAGCTTCTCTTGCCTTTTTCAACTCTTCTTTTCTTTTCTTTTCTTTTTCTTTTTTTTCTTTTCTTTTTTTTTCTTTTTTTCAGGCAATGATAACTATATATGGATAGGTCTTTAATGGTTTTGAATTTCACTTTTCCTTTCCCAAAACAAAAAGTTGATAATTTTCTTTTACTTAAAAACATAATAATAATTTTGAAAATTAATTTTAATAAAAGAGATTTAATTATCAAAAATAAAAGTCTAAATTTCTAAATTTTTCAAAAATACAATTTCTCCTACTAAAAATAGTTTCACTATATTTATCATTTCTTCGTTTAAGAACTTTTAACTTTAAACTTTTCTACATCACTTATAAAATTTTAACTATTTTTTTTTACTCATATCTATAATCAAAATTTTATTTTCCTAATATAACTTCATATACATGATCATTTTACTTTTCAAATCAAATTTACTTGTAACTCATTTGAGAACAAATAAAACTCAAGTTTTGAAAATATTTTTCATTCCCCTCCACAAACTTAAATTTTTAACAAAATTAAACAGTTTAATAGCAGATATATATAAACAGGAATGAAAATTGAAATAGCATGCTTACAGGAATTTTTATACCCTAATTATACATGTGCAAAACTAAAAACATGAGTAAAATTAATTTTAGATCAAATTTCTTACTTTTTGATATATAGAGATTCATTAGAATTCTAAGTAGTGGATACAAACATAAAAGCAAACAAACACACTGACTTTAAATTCACAATCTCAACATAAAAACAATCACACTGACAAGATAAAAGAAAATACAGAGTAGCAAATTTCTGATATTAAAGTTTTACATTAAAGCTAGCAAAATTTTCAACTTTCATAGGACAGAAATAAGTTTATTCTTAACTAACTAAAACACATTACACAATCAACAATTACTACCCTAGAATTTAAAACACAATACTAACAAGACACAAATATTCCAATAACATTTAAACAGAAAGTTTAACACATCACATAGTCCAACAACTACATAAAAAAAACTCAATTTGCATCAAGTGCACACCACATAATACAAACATAAAAATAACTTAGTCCTCATCATCATCATTAGTGTCACCGCTATCCCAAAAAGTTGCAGACTCATAATCAGGATACTTTGGATATGAAGAAAACTCCACTCCTTAGTTACCCCTAATAAAGTTCTCCAAAGATGAGTGAAATTTCTCCTCATAATCACTATGCCTTCTGACATATCTATCAATATGATCTACAAAATTTTCTAAATTTTGTACCTTAGCTGCAGTAAAATTAATATTATCCATCATCTTCTGCCTGAGATTCAGTAGGCTGACCTTCGGATGTAGATGGTTTCGAAATAGATGGTCTAGATATAGAAGCAGCGGAGGTGGATGCAGCGGAGGTGGACATTCCATAACTTCTCGAAAATCCTCCTCTCCCACCAAAAATAGAGTGTTCATAATATGATTTCACATTCACACTTGTAATCCATTTTAGAGACAGCATTACTTCTCCCAACTATCATATCTAACTCCAGCTTGCTCACACAAATAAAAGATTAAGGAAGCAAATCTCAAACCTGCAGTAGTAACAGCATTAGCAGAACTGATGATAGTCTGACAAATCAAAGCTCCAATGTTGATAGACTTGCACTGCTGAATACAATAATTCAACGTTATATCCCTCGTAACTTCACTAAGATGATTCGTCGGTAACAGACGAGCTAAAATAAAGTAATGTCACGTCTTTGATGGTGCACTTAACTTTGAAGTGGAAAAATTGACTCTCCTCTCATTTGTAATTTTCCAAAGTCCCATTCCAACAGTCAAAACTGATCTAATCTCGTCCAGTTTCGTCTCAATAGAACTATAGTTTGAATAAAAACACATAGTATCAGGCGGTAAATGGTAGAACTTGTTGATTACCTCCGGTGAAAAAGGTATTAATTTGCCTCTGACCATTACTCGGTCTTCTTCCGCCTCAGGGAGGTTTGCATAACTCCCGCACTATAGAAATCACAGCCACAGCAGAAAAACAACAGAATCGTTCCCATTATCGGCGAACGATCAAATCCTCCACGGATCCGCCAGGATTTTTAAAACCTCTCAAGAATCAATTTTCGTGACTGTAGCGCGTCACTATATCCGTCCTGAGATTATGAACTCACAAACTTGTTCGAATCAAAGTGGGACTTCCCCTTGCTCCTCTTCATTCTTGGTGTCAATTCTAAAAATTTTCAAAAATTCCAAAATAATTTCAAGATCAAGTCTAATCTACTAAACTCAAGTACTATAAGTTTAAACTATAATTTCTATATAATTTTCATAGATTTTTCTCCACCTTTCACCATGAATAGTGATTTTCAGATTTCTTCAAATATACTCAAAATACATAGTGAAAATCCAAAATTTTCTACATAAAAGTGAAGCTCTTACTTTAAGAAATCCAAATCTAGCAAATTTGGCTTGAATCCACCAAGAAATTTCCAAAAAAAAGTTTGACCTAAACTCAAAATCGCGAACGTTGGAGGAGGAAAATGATGGCAGTAGCGAAAATGAAAATTTTTGAGGTTATTTTCACTTTTAATCGTTCGCGAAACCGATTTTAGTGAACTAGCGCTTAAGCAAGGATATGTGGCGATTAGGCACCTGTCTGTCGAGTTGTCTCGCGCTTAAGCGCGAGATTGTGGCGCTTAGGCGCCAGTGCACAATCTTTTTTATATTTTTTAACTTAAGTAAAGTGTACTATTAACCTAAGTAAACCACCTCTAAATGGTTTTATAACACTTACATGACTATTTTCATCTCTTTTAACTCTCCTCTCTCTCAAAATTCTCCAACATAACTGACCGACCTTTTTTTGTAAATCGACAATTACAAGAATTTGATGGCGCTACTAGAAGATTTAAATTCCAGTCACGGTGTCAAAAACTTGACTGCGACTTATATATATGTGTTTGATTTAATAAAGATGTACAGATATAATATTCAATAATGTTAAAGTCGAATTTGTCAACACAAGTATACATTTCGCTCAAGTAATATAGGGCGAATCCTAGTTATCGATCTCACAGGGAGAAATAGAATGCTACAGACTAAGGCTTAATAAAAAGTAATACTTCAACTACAACGACGGCGTTTAATTTTCTTATATGTCACTAATAGACAATTGAAATAAGTAGATAATTTGGATAACTAATAAATAATTAATGATAGAAAGTAGGGTTTAATTGTGATATTCAATATATAAGAAAGCATCATTCTCCTTGTCAAGAAATTATAGTGAATAGATAAAATGAATTAGTTTAATTTATATTGTGTCAAATAGGAGCATACCTATTTTCTTTACGAGTGACAAAGAACATTGGCTAATCCAGAGTTTGGTCTCTAATTATGTGGTTAGGCTAGGAAGATACTGATTCTCACTTCGAAGCTCCCACGTTCCCCTCACATAAGGGCTAACATCTACACATCAGCACCCAAACGATACGACCGAATTGAAGGTTTTAGTCTATCATTCTGAAATCTCCAATTCTACGCCCGATAATTTTATTTCACTATTTATTTACACCCAACTTCTAAGAGCTTTGACCTCCCTAAATCTTTGATGTAATCTTCACTTTAGTTGTAAAACTCAACATATTTTAGCAAATCAATTGGTTATATTGAAAGTAAATTAAGATCGAAGTGAAAATATCATCACAACTTCTTTAACATTTTCATGGCTCAACCAATTCAAATCACCATTTCACAAATCTCAAGACAAAGAGAAATACAAAGAAAACTACTCAGATCTCATGGGAAAAGCATAACAAACTTCGGAATTCATATATAAAATCAAAGTCATACAAACTTTAACAAGTAAATAAACTTATCTCTAATTTCTCCCCAAGCAAACTCATCGAAGTTCCTCTGAATCTCTTCCTTTCTTTACAGCACACAAAATTCCTCTTCGAAGCGGCAAGGAGGAAGAAATCTCTCACTTTCCCTTCACTCTTACAATCTCTCGAAGAATTCCTCACAATTCAGCACCCCTCCAAAATTTGTCATCATCCGATGCATTGTTGGACATAACCGCCGAGCTCGCCGTCGGCGGCCCCGAGGGCAACGTCAGCGGACTACTTGTTGATCCCGTCATCGGCGGCCTCGATGGCGCCGTCGGCGGCCTTCTGTAATTCTCCACATTTTGGTCCTTTTTGCTCCAAATTCGCTCCTTTTTTGCATCTTTTTGCTCCATTGACCCTAATTCATCATTCCTAATTCGCTCCTTTTTGCATCTTTTTGCTTCATTGACCTTAATTCATCATTCTTGCAACAAAACATCAAAAATATTTTTCTTTAAAGTGCAATATCATTAAAAATAGTATAAAAGAGGTACAAAAATTTCAACATATTTTCCTTTGGTCAATAACAAATTCGATTCGAGGTTAAAATAACACAAAATTTTCACAAACAAACACTTATATTCATTCACGAACTATTACAAACAACATTTAACACTTAATTCTCATTCCCAAAGAGTCTCGGATGAGAAAATTTTCCTAGATACAAATACTAAATAAACTTACACAATAACACATAATCATATAAACACTAAAAAAAATAATTAACACTAATACATAAAACAACTCTTAACAAACAAATTTTAACGTAAAACTTAATTTAATTCTTCATTTGTTGGAACAAATTCATATCTCTCATTAGTCTCTCCTTGTGCATTTGGAATATAGAGTTGATAAAACGGACGGTGGTGACGAGCTCTAATACAATCTTCTTTAATACATTTCTGCTTAAGAAATATCGTCTTATCTGCTTCCTCTATATAACTAGTATGGCTAAATTATATTTTTAATTGTCACCCAATATATTCTAGATATGCATTAACTTCATTTATCTTTGCCTCAATTGAAGCCACGTCAGCCTCAATTTTATTGGTCTTTTTCGTTTTTCTTCGATACTAACAGCTAAGAAACCGTTATATATCTCTTGTGCACTCTGACTAATGAATTTCTTCCCCATGGTCTCTTCCTTCTTTTTTACATCTTCCTTCTTCAAATCCATCTCCCATGAAGACATTTTCTCCAAATTTCTCTTTCTCTTAGACTTTGGGTTAGAATTTGAATTGTGGTGAATATTTTTTACAAAACCCTTCTATTTATAGGTCAAAATCATTCATATAATTCCTAGACACGTCCTAAAACTGTCATAGCACGTTTAAGTTAACCAATTTGCGGTTAAAACTTCTAGAAATTGCATTTTCGCACATGATTTTTATCGCCTACGCTTAAGCGTCGAGTATTGGCGCTTAAGCGCCAGTACTTGATTTAGCACCGGGCAACTTAAAGTCCAAATACTCATTATAACATGTCTAAGTCACTTAATAAAGTCTTAAAATAACTACTAACATGAAATATTCTTAAAAATACTATCCCAAATTTTCTTAGTCACAAATAAAAAATAGTCAAAGATTCAAAATAAAAACACACTGATAACTATGGTTTCTCTCACACAGAGCGCATGGTTTAACGTCGTCAGCCCGACGTAACCAGTATTTATTCTGGTTGACCCAACATCACTCGATCATTAAATTTAAGTTGATTCCATATAAAACCATTCACTTTAATTATTTTCTCAGTTTCAGGATCATTGATATCCACAGCTCCGTAAGGATATACTTTCATCACAACAAATGAGTTCATCCACCTTGACTTAAGTTTGCCTGGAAATAATCTTAATATTGCATTATATAGCAAAACTTGTTGCCCTGGCTAAAAATTTTTAATAAGAATTCTTCGATTATGTCACACTTTTATCTTTTCTTTGTAAATCTTAACATTTTCATAAGACTCGTTATTTCCTCAAATTCATTTAATTGTAATAATATTTTCTCACCAGCATCTTTCAAATTATAATTGAACTCTTTAATCGTCCAATATGTTTTATGCTCAAGTTCAACTGGTAAGTGATAAATTTTCCCAAATATTAGCCTATATGGGGACATTCCTATAAGAGTTTTATATGTCGTCCTATAAGCCCACAAAACATAGTCAAGTTTGACTGACCAATCCATTTTTGTTGGATTTACAGATTTTTTTATAATTTTTTTTAATTTCACGATTAGATAATTCAGTCAAACCACTTATCTTAAGATGATAGGCAGTAGTAATCCTATGGTTTATATGATATTTTTTAACATGTTCTCTATTATGGCAAATCTAAAATGACTTCCCCAATCAATTATGATAATTCTCGGCATTTCAAATCTGCAAAATATGTTTGTTTTCAAAAACTTTGCAACAATTAGAGCATCACATCGAGGTAAAGCAACTTTTATCCATTTTGATACATAGTCCACTGCTAACAGTATATACAAATTTCCGAAAGATGGTATAAATGGTCTCATAAAATATAATCCTCACAAATATTTCAACTTCTAGCAAATAATTGAGGGGCATCTCATTTCTTTTAGAAATATTACCTACACATTGACATCTATCACAAATTTTAATATAAATTTTAACATCTCTAAAGATAGTATGTCAATAAAATTCAGATTGTAAAATTTTATATGGTATTTTATTACCACCAAAATGTCCCTCAAAATCAAAATTATGACATTTTTGGATAATTTCATAAGTTTCTTCTAAATGCACACATCTTCGAATAATCAGATCATTCCCTTGTTTATATAAAAATGGGTCATCCCAAAAATAAGGCTTACCTTCAGATATAAATTTCCTCTTCTGTTGATATGTCATTCCATAGGGTATAATATCACTAACAAAAAAGTTCACAATGTCGGCATACCACGGGCCAATCATTAATACTAAACAGTTTTTCATCTAGAAAATTTTCATTAATTTCTTTTTCAAAACAGAGTAATTTTTCTAATTCAAGTCTTAACAAATGATCAGCAATTTGATTTTCAGTCTCCTTTCTATCTACTATTTCAAAGTCAAATTCTTGCAAAAGAAAAACTCATCTTATAAGTCTACGTTTAGCATCATTCTTTTTCATTAAGTACTTAATAGCAAAATGATCTGTATGCACTAAACATTTAGTTTCAATTAAATATGATCTAAATTTATTAAAAGCATTTAATATTGCTATAACTCTTTTTTAGTTATATAATTAATTTGAGCTTCATTAAAGTTTTACTAGAATAGTAAGTTACTTTGAAAATTTTATCATATTTTTGTCTTAAAATAACTCCAATAGCATAATCACTAGCATCACACATCACTTCAAAAGATTTTCTCCCATCTGGTGAAACTATAATTGGTGCAATAACTAATTTTTCCTTTCATAACTCAAAAATTTTTAGGCATTCTTCATCAATATTAAAAATTGCATCTTTCTCCAGTAAATGGCATAAAGGCTTAGCAATTTTTGAGAAGTTTTCAATAAATCGTCTCTAGAATCAAAAATGTCCTAAAAAACTCCTAATTTTCCTTACATTTGTTGGATGAGATAAATTAGCAATCACTTAAATTTTAGTGGGATCTACTTTCATATCATTTTCTGATATTTGATGTTCTAATACAATTCACCCTACTGCCATAAACTGACATTTTTCTCAATTAAGAACTAAATTTATTTCTTCACAACGTCTGAGAACTTTAGATAAATGTTCTAGATATGAGTCAATTAAAGTTATAAACACTGAAAAATCATCCATTAAAACTTTAATCCCTTTTTCAATTAAATCACAAAAAAATATCATCATACATCTTTAAAATGTAGCAGGGGCATTACATAAATCAAAGGGCATTCTTTTAAAAGCAAATGTATCATACGGACTGGTAAACGTGATTTTCTTTTGATCCTCAGGAGTTATTTGTATTTGGTAATAACAAGTATATCCATCCAAAAAATAAAAGTATTTATGCTCGGCTAGTCTATCCAGCATTTGATCTAGAAATTGTTGTGGAAAATGATCTTTCCTTGTGGCGAGATTTAATTTTCTATAATCAATGCATATTCGCGACCATGTGACTTGTCTAATAGGTATTAATTCATTATGTTCATTTACAGTCACAGTTACTCCTTCTTAGGAACGCAGTGTTGGACTAACCCAAACACTATCTGAAATAGGGTATAGATCATTCTAGCATCTAACCACTTTAAAATTTCTTTCTTTACAACTTCTTTCATAATAGAATTCAATCTTCTTTGAGGATCAGCCCTGAGTTTGCAGTTCTTTTCCATATGAATTCTATGCATACAAATTGAAGAACTGATTCATTTAATATCAGTTATTGTCCATCCAAAGACTTTCTTAAAAGTTTTCATAATTTTCATCAATCTTTCTTCTTTTTCCATCGTTAACTTTGAGAAAATTATAACTAGTAAAGTAAAAGAATCACCTAAAAAGGCATACTTCAAATGTTCAGGAAGTAACTTCAACTTAAGTTCAGAGGATTTTTCATTAATGGACAAAATGATTTATCTTTTTCTATGGTGTCCAAAATTTCGAAACTTTCTCGAATATAATTTGAGTCTTCCTCATAAAGACCTTCACATTGATCTAATTCATCTTCTTGCTCATGTTCTAAATCTTTGAATTCAGATTTCTCTTCATAATTTGTTTTAAAATGACATTCACTCAGATATTTTATAACATTCATCATCTCTACCTTTTGCAGGATATTTCATTGATCTTGATATTGACGCACAGTGTTAATTCCCTCTGCTGCACATCTATCATTGCTCTTTTTATGGTTAGGAAAAGTCTCCCCAAATGATAGGTATCTTTTTTATCTACCTCTATATAAAGCATAATAAAATTAACAAGAAAGATAAATTGATCCACTTTCACTAGTACATCTTCTATAACTCATTTAGAGTACGTTATTGAACGATCTGCTAACTGTAGAGTTACAGTAGTAGGGGTTATTTCTCCTAATCTCAATCTTTTAAATATTGATAATGGCATAAGGTTAATACTTACACCTAAATCACATAAATTTTTTCCATAAAATATATCTCCTATTGCACATGGAATAATAAAGCTACCAGTATCTTTAAGTTTTTCAGAAAACTTTTTTTGAATTATAGCACTACATTCCTCACTAAGTGCGATAGTCTCATTATCTTCTAACTTCCTTTTCCTATTGAGAATAAAGCTACCAGTATCTTTAAGTTTTTCAGAAAACTTTTTTTGAATTATAGCACTACATTCCTCACTAAGTGCAACAGTCTCATTATCTTCAAACTTCTTCTTTCTATTAAGAATATCCTTCATAAAATTTACATAGCTTAGCATTTGTTCTAAGGCTCCAGCAAATGAAATATTAATTTAATGATTCTTAAAAATCTCTAAAAATTTTGAAAATTGCTTATCCAACTTCTGTTGATAAAGTCTCTGAGGAAATGGAGGTGGTGGTTTCTCTAAGTGAAATTTAAGTGGAGAAATAGGTCTTTTCTTTTGTAGCGTCCTCTTTTGATTTTCAATTTCTTCTCTCTACTTCAATTTCTTTTTGAACTCTGTCTTCCAACTCTTCCGCTTCTAAGTTGAACAGCTTTTACTTGTTATTTATTCTGGTCTTTCAGATTTATGTTAGTATTAGTAGGAAGATTCCTTGGGATCTATTACTTAATAAATTTGTTATTTGTCCAAGTTGATTCTCAATATTTCTAATTGTAGCTCCTTGACTTTGTAACTGATTTCTTATTTGTAACACCACTTCTTCTATAGATAACTTCTTCTCCTTAAATTGTGCATTACTGTTGAAACTTGGAGGATAAGTAGATCTATAATTTTTATTCCCTTGATTTCAATTTCCCAACAGGTTTACTTGGTTGTTCCCCCATTGTTGGTTATTACCACCTAAAGTATTATTCCTATTATAATTAGGATGGTTCTTCCAACCTGGGTTATAATAATTTGAATATGGGTTATTTGACTTGTTATTTATGGCATTCAAAGTTTCTAATGATGCTTGAGAATCTATCATTTTGCCTAATGAATTCTCTTGAATCATAGAAATTAGTTGAGAAAAATTCATTCCAAATTGGTCTAACTTTCTTGAACTTGCAGCAACTTGATTTGTTCACATAGTAAATGCATTAGATTCATGAATATTTGCTACTTTTTTAAGATTTACCTTCTCATAATGTCATTTAAATTTATTGGTAGTCATTTCTTCAATTAAAATATAAACGTCATGATATGATTTTGACATCAATGAACCACCAGCAGCAACATCGATAATAGATCTAAGAGACCCAGCTAATCCATTATAAAAGTTTGAATTATTAATCAATCTGGTAAAGCATGGTGTGAACACTTTCTAAGGAGATCTTTAAATCGTTCTCATGCGTCATAAAGAGATTCCTTTCCAAACTGATTAAAAGATGTAATATTGTTTCTAGGTTTCGCAGTTTTTTATGATGAAAAATATTTAGCAAAAATTTTTCTGCTAAATCATCCCAAGTTCTGATAGATCCATGTGCTAATGAATGCAACCACATATTAGTTTTATCCCTCAGCGAGAAAGGAAATAATTTAAGTTTTATGGCATTATTTGATACACCATCGTATTTAAATGTAGTGCACAATTCTAGAAAATTAACAAGATGTAAATTTGGAACAAGATGTAAATTTGAATTTGGATCTTCCGTTGGTGATCCCCAAATTGATTATTTAATATTATTTGGATAATAGCATATTTAAGTTCAAATGAATTAGCCACTACAGTAGATTTTTTAATACTACAATGAAGTTCATCTACCGTAGGGTTGGCATAATCTCTTAATGGTCTAAGTTCTTGATGAATTTCAGCATTTTGATTATTTTGATCTGTCATTTCTGTAATTTTTTTTAGAATTTTTAAAATTTTTAATTTTTTGTTTTTGTTAATTTTCTTAACAGTTATTTCTAATTCAGAATCACAGAGCACTAATCCTTCAGAACTTGAACTACGCATACACTAACAATAAAAAAATAAATTAAAATAAAACACACAAAAATACTTTATAAATAAAATACTATAATTTCTATAATAACTCTTAAAGTTTAAATAAGACTATCTAAAATAGAAATTTATTTTTATTATCAATCCTATGAGATAAATCCTTTTTCAACTCCGGCAACGGCGCCAAAAACTTGATCCCGGTTGTTTATATGCAACAGTATAACAATGTATTTGACTATATTTTTCACTTATCTTTCTTTACTTTGAAACAGTATCAAATACTTGATTCTGGAGAAAGTAAGGATTTAATTTTTTAACTTAATATATATTGGGATACTACGCAAGTATATGTATCGCTAGCAAGTAATATAAGACTTTTTAATTAAGTCTCGAATATCGAATCCACAGAAATTGTTCACAGTATGGGATAATTAAAGTAACCAAACTTTTTACTTTAAAAAGACAAATACTTAAATTATAGTTTTTATCACAGAAATGAAATTTGAACTCTTTTTGGTATTTTTAATGTTTGAAAATGACGTGAAAACTTAATAAAAATAATTTGAGTTTATGTAAAAGAAAAACACTGAATACGAAATATATTTCTTCTTATCATGAATCAGTAATAAGTATAGGAATTCAGTTGTTGAAGTATTCAAATTGTGTTATGTCAAATATGAGCAATATGATATTTTACCCTTACTAGAGATGCTATAAAGAACATTGACTAATTTAAAGTTTGAATAGTTCTGAAAATCGGTTAGGCATGGAAGATACTAGCTCTCACTCTAGAGTTCCCTCAGTTCCCTCCACCTGGGGATAACATCTCGTATCAAAACCTAAAACAATAAACCAAGTTGGGAGTTTTAGTCTGTCACTCTAAAATTTTAACTCAACGCCTTTCAAAGATTAATTCTCTATTTATTTGCACTCAATCATATGAATTATATTCTCATTCATACAATCTCATGTGATTCTTTCCAATTGTTGATTGAGACAATATCAATTTGGTTCTTACATGTTCTCACAATAAATTTTAACATCTAGATGGGTCAGATTAAGAAGTAAAATAAAAACAGTGAATACGAAATATCTTTCTCCTTATCATGAATCAGTAATAAGTATAGGAATTCTGTTGTGGAACGAACACTTTAATTACTTATCATTTTAAGAAGAAAGATAAAGAAAACTATTCAGAATACATGGAGAAAACAAAATCACATTTTAGTTTAAAAGTATAAATCATTGTCAAACAAATAAGAAGTCTCAATTAAAATCAGAAATAGTTTAAAACAAAAAAAAACTCATCTCAAATCCTCCACAAAATTCTTGAAGTTCTTTTGAATCTCTTCTCTCTTACAACTCTCTTAACTCTCAAATTAAAACTATAAACAAAAGGAAAATAAATTTGTGATGCTTAAAATTTTCTTTAAAAGCTTCTCCACGAACTTCTTCAAGAACCTTTCAAAACTTTATAGGATTTTTCAGGACCCCCCAAAAGTCTTAACTTTCTTCTTTTATAATTTTCCAAGAGGTGTCTTGGTATCTCTTCAAAATATGTCATGATTTCTTTAATTATATGTTTGTCCTTCGTAATTATAACCACTCATTTTAGCTAATAGGTGTCTCAAATGTCTCTTCAAATTCGTCAAAATGAATTAACCCGTTAAATAACTGTCACTGGCACTTAAGCTCGGGGTCTCTGGCGCTTAGGCGCGACCTTCTCTGTTTTACTGGCGCTTAAGCGTCGGTTCTGATTCGGGCGCTTAGGCGCCAAAACACTTTTACACCTTTTTTTTTCATTTTTTGTTCCAAATTTGATCTTTTTTCACTTCTTTTAGTATTTTTCACCTTTTTATTTGTACCTGAAAGAGAAACACACAAATACATTCCATTAAAGCGCAATATCTCAAAAATAAGTATAAAAATGTGTCCAAAAACACTATATATTTTAAGTGTATCATTTGGTCAAATGACTTAGGAGTTAAGCCAAACTATCTTGGCGTTGTGGCTGACATCTTATATTTGTCCAGGCGGCTTATGTCGTAAACGATATATGTTGGGGGCATCAAAACGAGGACCTAATCCTTCACTCGAGTGGGCCCTGGTCACTTGATTGAATCCTAGTCTTAAGCTATGTCCCCTCTCAATGAGAGGAGGCCCCCTAAACTCCTCTCCAGGATGATTGTCATCAAACCCTCCCCGTAGCTTGTTTCTACTGGACATGGAACCAGCTCTGATATTTTGTCCAATCCAAGCTAGGGGATTAGGGCTCGTGGAGAGAAAAGTTCCTAGGTCGACCCTCATTACCGATCGAACATCTATAGCGTCGTTGTCGGTTATTTTTTGTCTTTAACCGATCGAACGTTCTTGGTGTCGTTGTTGTTTTTTCTACTGGAGTTTGAGTTCCCCGAGTATCGAGCGGCTTCCAGAATGCTTAAACTCATTAAGTTCCTTGAATCTTAACATGTCCTCTCATATAGAAATACAAAATATTATTATGCACATGTATCATAGAATAAGTTTGAAGGAAAATAACACGCTTATATACCATAAAAACAACCACCTAAATGGGGTCGAAGACTATTATAGGTATAGTTAAGAATTGAGTGGTATGTAAGTAAATCTTCCCTGATTTGATATGGCGCGTCGGAGACAAGTGACCCGCCGGAGGTTAGTAACCGGCCGGAAGCAGATGGTTGACCGGAGGCGACCAAAGCAACAGTCGGCGGGAGGATGTTTGTCGACTGGAGGGTGCCCGGCTAGATTTAACTTAACTCTTGCCACTGTCAATTTGGACAAAATCAAACTGCATATTTGAAGTCTTCCTCCATGGTTTCAGGTAATAACGGAGTGGGCAGCTGGAAGCAGGTGGCCAATCGGAAG
>NW_018253539.1:19060-21380 GCF_001263595.1 Phalaenopsis equestris
AGAGATGATTGATCGGTGAGGATTTCTGAGGAGACATGGTCGGTCGGAAGAAAGATGGTCGGTCGGTGAGGATTTGTGGGGAGAGATGGTCGACAGGTTTGTAAAGCGTGAAAAGTTAGTGGGTCGGTCAAAAGAAGGTAACTCGTGAAGAGTTTGTGGATGAGAGGTGAAAGTCGATCGGAGGAGATTTCCAGCCAGAGATTATTCTTTTGGTGATCAAGTCGTCATCTTCTCCTATCAAGCTTGTAGATTTTGGCTTTGCAACTTATATCAAGCCTAGGCAGAGTTTGTGTGAAACTGTTGGCAGTCTGTTCGATATAGCCACAAAGGCATTGGCGGGCTGCTACAACCAGGCGGCGGATGTTTGGATTACCTAAATTCTTTTCAGTGGAATGTCACCGTTTTGGGGAAAGACGAAGTCAAGGATTTTGATCGGCCAAGAGTAAGGGAAGTGGAGGCAGGCTCACTGGCTGGCTGGGGGAATTAGGTGGTCAATCAGTTGGTCCCAGCACGGGTGGTTGACGAGGCGAGGAGATCGATCGGGAATGCTGCCAAACAACAACCAGTGAGGCGGCTAGCGTGGCAGACAGAATTTGGTCGGTCGATGAGGGGCCAGCGTGAAGATGCAATTCAATCGGTCAGTAAGTGGCCAGCGCGACGGATGGAGTTCAGACGACGAGGTAAGCAACCAACATGTCGAATGGAGTTCAGCTGACGGGAGATCGAATAGATGGTCAGCTGGTGGCTGAACAATTTGTGGAAAGGTTGTTGGTTGAATGGGAATCGATGGGTGAAGAAGTTTTCCAGCCGATTAGATAATGATTGTAGATATTGTATGCATCTGGTACTTCCATTAGATCGTCGTCTAGGAGCCCGATCTTGCTCTTCTCTGTTGTTATTTCTCAAAAAAATAAAAGCTAAGGATGCTTGTCCATGTGCACGCTTCTATGCCAATTTCTTTGGTTTCCATTTCCTCATCTTCCATTAATTTTCTACTATGTTCAAGTTTTTGTAGTGTTGAATTCATGGCACCGGCAAACTTTTGTAGGTGGTTATCATCCTCGCTGATGATGAATATGATCGACACACTGCAGCGGGCGACTGTATGCCCCTGTATTTCCTCTAGTATAGCCTAACATCAAAGCCAAATGATAAATTTGTGCAGCTCTACACTTGATTCAACTTAAAAGCACTTAAAACCATATTTAGCAAATGGTCGGTCGACTGGACAGTTGATCAATAGTTGGAAAAGCAATCGATCGATGAGAATTTATGGGGAGGGAGGGAGGTACATTTTCTGCTCAACAGATGAAAAGGCAGGTTGTCGGCCTTCACGAGGAGATGACCGACATGGCAATTCCCGCATGTGAGAGAAGTTAAAAGGCATGTGGGCGGCCTTCACAGGGAGACAGTCGGGCAGTGAGATTATTGTACATCTGAGAGGGAGGTCGGTTGGACAACAGGTGCGGCCGGCGCGGTGGAAATATACGTAACTCCGTCGCCATGAAAAAGTTTGGAGAGACCGAGATTGACTAGTTTGACATGGAACTCCGCGTCGAGGAGTATGTTCACTGTCTTGGTGTCTCGGTGGAAAATGGGAGGTTCGACGTTGTGGAGACAGCTAAGTCCGTCGGCGGTCTCAATGGCGATAGAGAGTCGGTGGGGCTATGTGAGATGACCTTCAACGGCGCGGGGGCTGTGGAGATGGTCTGCATCGGTGCCATTGGGAATGCATTAGTAGACTAGGGTGAGCTCGCAGCTTCTTGGTGAAGTACAGCCATAGAGAGAATAAGTTTTGATGGTGGAGGGAGGAAAGGATCATAATTTTGTTAACAAACTATTTAACTCTGCTAAAGTTGTTCTTGTAGAAGAGTTTCATGGCCACCGTGCGGCCGTCATGAAGAGTTCCTTTGTAGACTGCGTTAAATCCTCCGCCGCGGACCTCTATGACAGAATCAAAGGCGTGAGTGGCTTGTCAGAGCTCTTTGTAGGGGAAGACCTTGGGTTGATAAGGGTAGGAGATGAGGTCATAAGTTTTGTTTAATGAGGGTGGTATGGTGATGGTGGAACTGGAGGAAAAGATAGTGCAAGAAGAGGAACGCTGGCGATTTTGTTGTGATAGGAGATGCCCGTAGAAACAAATAAAGCTTAGGATGCTTATGAGCAGGATGACGACGGCTATGGAAACATCTGATATTGTTTATTTTTTTAAAAGAAAGTACTTTGAGATAAGTCTCTGTGAGGATTTTTTTTTTTTGTTGTTCGTCTTCTTGCTAATTTCACGATTCATGTTCATCGTACATTTTAAGATGTTGAATCC
>NW_018253539.1:21398-31277 GCF_001263595.1 Phalaenopsis equestris
GGGAAAGAGGAAGAGAGAGGGAAAAGAAGAGGAGAAGAGCAAGACTTGCCCGGGAGAATGGGGGTGTTTCATGGCTCTTTGGCCCATTTTATTCCTCAGAAAATTAATGTTACAAGAGAAGCGAAGGTGAGAGAGTTCTCCTACACGAGGGTTAAAAGAGGAGAGACTTAGAACATCTAATACATGTCATGAATCTATTATTTATAACAAATAAAAATGAGAAATACAATATTACATTTTTACCCTCACTTTATGGAAGATAATCCATTAAACTTTATATCTTGGACCGTCGGACTTTCTCAAGATCTGTGCAAACCATTTTGGGTGTGCAGTAGAAAATTTGGCATATATGTAAAAATTGATGCTTAGGTGTTAGAAAAGAAAATACATAGGAATTGAGTGGTATGTAAGTAAATCATTCAAAACTTGAAAAGCGTTACCAACTTCTACTCCTTGTGTTTGGGTAAAATCAAGTAGCCATGAGCTACTTGCTCATAATAACTAAATAAACACAACAGAGAATCAAAACAGCAACTAAAAGTACAACGGAACAGGAACAGATTCCCGTGTTTGAAACAACTCAAAATAGAGCAGACCTGGTTCTTGATGATTTGGTAAGGAGCACTCGCGTGAAAGGAACACAGCAAAGCATAAGTTTGGCCTACGCTTCCAAACAGATCTCTTGAAGCGAGAACCCATAACGTCCTCCATGGCTTTCTATAGCAGCGAAGCGGGCGGGGGAGAAAGATGGGAGTTTCGGGCATGGATTTGGGTGACCGGGTGAGGGGAAAAACCTAGGCGAGTGTTTCTGTGTTTATAGAGGAGCCGGTGAACTGTGATATTTGGGCCATAGGTTAAAGCGTGCTTTTATGCTTTCTTTTGTGTTTTTTTTTTTTTCTTTACATTTCTTTTTTTTAATTAAATTGTTTTCATTTTTTAATTTAATTTAATCTAAGCTAAATTTTATATTTTATTTTAGTTAAGATATTTTTCTTAAATAGCTTAAATTTAATTTATCTTAAATATTAGTTGATGTTCTAACTTTAATTTAATTAAATTTATAAGTTAGATTTAAAATTTTATTGTTTATGTTATATTTTAAATTTTAGTTTTATTTTGTTTAAATTTTATTTATGTTGTGTTTGAATTTAATTATTTTTTAAATTTTAAATTTATATTAATTTCTATTTGATTTTAAAATTCAAATTTTGACAAATTTATGTTTAGTTTTGATTTAAATTTTATTTGTATTTTAATTTAGGTTTTAGCTTGAGTTATGTAATTTTAAATTTGATTTCAATTTTCAAATTTTAATTTTAAGTTGATTTAATAATTTGGGGTGAATTCTATTTTTAGGTTAATTTTAATTGAAAATTTTAATGAACTAAGTTTAGTTTCAATTTTGAGGACTTTGGTATTTTTTTAGAATTTTAATTTTGATCTAAATTTTGTGATTAATTTGTGACTTAAACTTTAACATTAAATCTTTTTATGATTTAAATTATTGATTTTAATTTTGTTTTCATTTTAATTTTAATTTGTATTTTAAATTTTAATTAGTAGCTTTCACCTTATCTTCGTTTTTATTAAAAGGTAAACCTCATTTTGGCCTATGGTAAGCCTCATACTCAATGTGCTCTTTATGAATCAAAGAGAGAGTCACCTAAGGAATCATGAAGGAGAAGTGTAAACTACATAGAAGACGTGAGTCTCTAAGGTCAAAGGATTGCTCAAGACTTTTTTTCGATCCTATGGGAACGCAACTCAGGTCTCAATGAATCGACTTTGACCAACCCAACTAAAGGTTGAGGATTTGAAACCACAATGAGTAAAGAGATGTTTGAAATTCTATGTTGGTGTCGGTTTCTTCAGTAGTCCTTTAATAGATATACCAAGAAAATCCTAATGCTTGATTTTAAGCCTAGAGGGATAAGAATAAGATAGGTTTCATACAAAAATAAGGTGAATAGGCTCAATAAAAAAAATTTCTTTATATCTTTCTTCTTTTCTAGTATGGAAATTGGAGTAAAGAGATGGCATCCCACTGATCTGCCCCAGCCGAGTGTCAGAATTATGTAATTCTTGGTAATGACACCAGAAACTTGATCTGCTCTCTTCCAAATTAATTAAGTTCTTAAAATTATGTAATATTACTCACTAGAGTTTCTTACACAAGTATACATATTGTTTTAGTAATATAGGGCTCAAATGATTTCAAAATGTTGATTTTACAAAGAAAGTGGGGTAGTCAATTCCCTAGGAGAAGTTCTAGTCTACTACTTTTAGTTCCTAGTTTGGAAGGTCTTTAAAGGGTGATTTACTAACAACTACTCCTAGATTACAATGCTTAGTCTAAATTAAGCTTATCTAGAGCAATTGGTTTGGCAAAATTCAAGATTAATAAAAGGACTTCTCTTTTGTGATGACTAAGTAGAATATAGGTTCGATCAATAAGAATTGTTTCTAAGAGTAACCTCTTCTTTACCCTCTTTTAAATTCATAAAAAAGTTTGATTCAAACTTGGTTAGTGTTTCGGTCCGTCATCCAAGAAACCCAAATTTGAACCCATCAAAGCATATTTCCCTATATATTTGCATTGCCCTATAGACTACTTTTTCTTCACCCACTAGTGTAATGTGGTTTCTCCTAGTTGTTAAAGTCATAGCTCTATCGAGTCATCATGGATTCACAACAAATTTTAACATACTAATTGGTCAAATTGTTAAATAAATTAAGCATGAAATAAAAAATCATCACATTAAAATTAAAATAACAATTATATATCAATCATCATCCTACAAATTCAACCTAATTATAACGAGAGAAATGTACAAAGTTTGTACTCACAAAACATGTTTAACATAACAAAAAATTCATTAAATCAAAATAAATCCACTAAATATATGTTAAAAACAAGTACAAGAAATTAAAGAACACAATACTTAGCTTTTCTTCTATGAAAAAAAGATGAAAACCCGTCCAACAAAGCCTTCTACTGCTCCTTGCAATGCTAATACAATTCTCTTTCATAATTCACTCAATTCCCCTCTCCAATCTATTAAGAAAATGTAAAAACCTACAATCCCTACTCCTATCTTTAACCTCTTGGCATTCTTAGAGAATTTTAGGACTTAGAAAGGCCAAAATGTGTCACCCTAACCGTCAAGCTTTGTCAAATAACCCCTTGCGATGTGTTAAAACCTTGTCGGCCAGTTCTAGCGCCTAGGTGCCAGTCTGCGGCACCTAAGTTTCGTCTTCTCAATTTTTTAGGAGAGCACTAGCTCCTAGGTGCCCGTCTGTGGTGCCAAGACACAAGGGGACAGCGTCCATGCGCCAAAAAGGGCGCTTAGGTGCCAATCTGTTGGCAGGCCCATTTTCTCCAATTGTCTTTGTTTCGCTCTATTTCCGCTCCAATTCGCTCCAATTGTCCTACCTGTCATACCCACAACAAAAAAACATAGAAATACATTTCTTTAAAGTGTAATTACATTTAAAAACAAGTTCAAAAAGTAAAGAAAATTAAGCATGTTAAAAGACATATCAAAATTCCATGTTAAAAGACATGTCATCCTTTCATTTTATCTTTATAAATCCAAACACGATCATAAGATTCATTCCTAATTTAATTCTTAAACTTAAACGTTATTTGTCCTCAAGTAGCACTACAATTTTAAAAACTGATTTTTTTTTATTTGAGGTGGTGGGTTTCTTCATGAATTCCTACAATTTTTCTACAGGAATGTCATAATGCAACCTAAGGGAAATTCTAGTGAATCGGGCTAGGATTAGAGTGCAAGTTATTATGTATTCAACTTATGAATTCTGATCTTCTATCTACTTCAAAATAAATTGCTATTTGTCAAACTTAATATTCTTAGAAAGTGTAGAAGAAAGAATTTAAGTAATATATACATGTATATATAAGAAAATTGTTACTAATACCCTTTTTGAATGAAAAATAAGTTTAGAACTTTAGTAAAGTCTTTTCATTTAAGAATATTCTAGTGAAACCAATTTTCGATTAAACTTTCTCCTCAAGCTTCTCCTCCCTTTTTCATACTCTTTTTTTTTCAAGATCTATTTGATCCTTAAATTTTAAGGTGAGGATTAATATATTTGGATAAACCTATAATGGTTTTGAATTTCACTATCCTCATCCTAAAGTTAAGAACCCAACACTTTCCTTTACTTGAAAATTGTACGTATTAGTTTAAAATATACTTTAATAGAGTCTAAATTCTTTAAAAGTGTAAATTTGAGAATCTTTGTTATTCAAAAATACAATTCTCTCCTACCATAGATAGTAAAATCATTTTTCTACTGTCTCCTGTAAAATACATTAACACTAGAACAATCCTATCAAGAATTTCAACAAAATCTTCTAAAACATCCCCAAAATCAAAATTACAGCATCCTATAGATAACACCACATAACACACATCGTTTTAAAGTAATATCAATTTTATAAGTAAGCTACTTAGGACAACTAAAGTTTAACTTTTTCTCCCACCCAAACTTAAATTTTAACATGTATAACATTCAGTACAAGAAATATAAGAAAGAAAAAAAAAACATATCATCAGAAATATAGTCTATCTCACATGTCTATTAGAAATATTTCAAGTATTCATCAGGACAGATCAATATGCAAAAATAAACAAATCTAAGCTACACATGTTATAATGAACATTGAACTGAAGAAGGTCTAACTAACAGTGCAGGTATCAATATAGAAATAATTAAATGCACCAAAACATTTATCCAAAAATATTTCAAATTTACAAACATTGACAAATAATATCCAGTAAAACCAGTAAAAAAGAAATACATCAGCATCTCAATGACAGTAGTGAAAACTAATCATAAATGAACATCAAATCTAATTCTAGTAACATACAATCAAAAAATCTACACACAATCCTAACGTCCACAATCATCATCTAACATTTTAATCCACACAAACAATGAACACAACACCCCACAAACAGTCACAACTCAAAAACAAACTAATGCATATGTACCTTGGGTTACCTGTCAAGAAGCGCGTGGTTTAAAGTCATCAGCCCAACTAATAAAAATTCCAATTTAGTAATCCCTGATTAATCACTCAATATTTTACTAATCTTGGAATTTCTACCAAATCTTCAAATTTCATTTTTTTACTTTTCCTTCTCAGCTCCATAATAGTCCCTGCTGGTGTCATCTAGAGTGTATGCAGAGAATCAATTCAGATTATTGCTCATAATGGTTCTTTCTAAATCCAATAGCCTCCCAATGATTTTCCCTATTTGCGAATTAATGCCTCCCTTACAAGTAATAAGAAATGGATCCCTATAAGATAGTTCAAGGTCTTCTAAATTTTGGTTCAGGTTCTCCCTAGGTTTTTCAAATTCTAGATCAAATTTTACGGTGTTACTGAATTTCTTGAATGCTTCTATAAATCTTAAGAATTGTTGGTCTAATTTTTATTTTTTGAGACTTTGAGGAAACGGCGAAGGTGGTCATTCTATATTTATCATAGTTGGAGAAATAGATTTTTCTAATTCCTTAGGAATTTATTCCATAAATCTTTCGGTCTCATCTTTCTCTTTTCTCATATCAATGTTCTTTTGAACCATATGCTTCATCTCTCTTCTGTTTCTTAGTCAAATAGCTTTAGCTTGCTCACTATTCTCCTCCTTACGGTTTATCTTAGTGTTAGTAGGAAAAGTTCCTTGGGGTTGATTACTAAATGAGTTAACAATTTGTCTCAGTTTGTTTTCTATATTCCTTAATGCAACCCCTTAGCTTTGCAGTTGAATCCCTATTTGAATAACAACCTCTTCTAATGATAACTTCTTCTACTTGAACTGTGGGTTGGAGTTAAATCCAAGAGGAAAAGAAGGTTCAAATTTAGAATTACCTGTTTATTCTAATTTCCTATAGGATTAACTTGATTATCTTCCCACGATTGGTTTTCTCCTTCAAAATTGTTATTCTAGTTAAAGTTGGGATGATTCTCCCAGTTTGAATTGTAATAATTGGAACAAGGAGTATTTGAGAAATTTTTTATCGCAGGGATAATTTCAAAAGAGTTAATATCAATCAACTGTCCAAATGAATTTTCCTTAATGAATGGAGGTCCTTGAAGTTGACTCATTTTGTATTGGTCTAGCTTTCTTGCAATAGCTGCTACTTGAGAATTTAAAATAGTCAGCATATCTGTTTCATGAATATTTGCTACCTTCTTGGGGTTTACTCTATCTAAGGGTCATTGAAAGTTGTTGATGGTCCTCTCCTCTGTAAGAGAATAAACATCATTAATTATTTTCTACATAAGCGAACCTCCAGCGGCAGCGTCGATGATTGATCTTAGAGATCCAACTAATATATTATAGAAAGTTTAAATAATAAGTCAATCAAGCAATGTGTGATGTGAACACCTCCTAAGAAATTCTTTAAATCGTTCACAGTCTTCATAAATTGGTTCACCTTCATGTTGGCGGAATGACATGATATAATTCCTCAACTTAGCAATTTTAGATGGTGGAAAATACATAGCTAGAAATTTCTGGTAAATCCCCCACGTTCTAATTGAACCTGTTACTAATGAATTAAGCCATTTTTTGGCTTTATCTCTCAGGGAAAAGAAAAAAAGTATAAGTTTAACAACATCATTGGAAACACCGTTATACATGAATGTGGTGCAGAGTTTTAAGGAACTCAATAAATGTAAGTTATGATCTTCAAACAGGGATCCTTTAAATTGATTATTTTGCACCATTAGAATTATAAAAAGCTTAAATTTGAGAGCATTAGCCTCAACGGTGGGGGTTTGTATACTTAAGTGAATTTAGTCCACCATAAGATTCAAATAATCCCTCAAAGGTCTATTAGCATTATAATCCAAGACTGGATCTTCATTAACTTGTTGATATGCCATTCCCACAACAAATTTTTAGATTCTTTTATGTTTCTTAATCCTCCTAAATTTTTTTCTAATTCTGAGTCGTATGGTTCAAGGTTCGCAGCTCCTGAACAACGCATTTAACTCTAAAGACATAACTAATATAATAAATATCTAATACTTCAAGCACTAAACGTATTTTTTGGTATTTTGGATTTTATTTAAAATAAACACACAATAATTAAATACACTAGATAATAACACTATGATTTCCAAATCTAAGCCTTTTATGCTCAACTAAAATTCTCCTAAAGTTTTTCTTAATGCCGCTTCCACGACAACGGTGCCAGAAACTTGATCCACCGTGGTTGAATGTCACTAATGGCATGAGAAACTTGATTCACTTCCTAGCAAATTAATAAAGTTCTTAAAATTAGTTAATATTACTCATTGGGGTTTCTCACAAAAGTATATGTATAATTTCAATAATATAGAGCTCAAATGAGTCCGGAATGTCAATCCAACATGGAAGGGAGGTAGTTAATTCCTTAGGCAAAGTTCTAGTATACTACTTTATGGTTCTAGTTTGGAAGGTCGATAAAAGGTGCTTTTCTAACAACTACTCCTATATTACAATGTTAAGTCTAACTTAAACCTATCTTGAGTAGTTGGTTTGGTGAAATTCAAGATTGGTAAAAGAAATTTTCTCTTGTGATTGACTATGTAGAATGTAGGTTCGATCACTAAGAATTGTTGTTGTGGTTGTGACAAAAATAACCAACCATTTTTTTTACCCTTTTTCAAGTGCATAAAAAAGTTTGATTCAAACTTGGTTAGTGTTTCTGTCAGTCACCCTAGAAAACCCAAATTAAACCCATCAAAACCTATTTTTCTATCTATTTGCAATGCCCTGTGGACAACTTTTCCTTCACTTACTAGTGCAGTGTGGTTTCTCTTAGTTGTTAAAGTTGTAGCACTCTCGAGTCATTCTAGATTCACAAAAAATTTAAACATACTAATTTATCAAATTGATAAGTAAATTAAGCATGAAGTAAAAACCATCACATTTAAATTAAAATATCAATTCTATAGTAATCATCATCTGACAAATTCTGCATAATCATCACGATAGAAAAGTGCAAAGATTCTACTCACAAAGCATGTTTTACACAACAAAAAATATCATTAAATCAAAACAAATTCACTAAATATGTGTTTACAGTAAGTACAAGACAATAAAAAACATAATACTTAGCTTTTCCTATCTAAAAAAGAGATGAAAATCCCTCGAACAAAGCTTCCTACTCCTTGCAATGCTAATACAATTCTCTTTTAGAATTCACTAAAATCCCCTCTCCAATCTCTTAAGAAAGGGTTAAAAATCTACAATTCTTACTTCTATATACAACCTCTTGGGGTTCCTAAGGAATTCTATGACTTGGAAATGCTAAAAAGTGTCACCCCAACCATCATGATTCGTCAAATAACTCATTAGGGCGTGCTGAAACAACCTTAGAAAGTTCTGACGCCTAAGCGCCATCTTCTCGATTTGATGGGAGGATACTAGTGTCTAAGTGCCAGTCTGCGGCGCCAAGGCACTAGTGGGTAGCACCTAGGAGCCAGAAAGTGTCGCCCAAGTGCCAATCTAGTGTCAGACCCATTTGTTCCAATTGCCTTTTGTTTCGCTCTGTTTCTGCTCCAATTTGCTCCAATTGTCCTTTCTGTTTTACCTATTAAAAAAACATGGAAATACCCTTTCTTAAAGTGCAATTTCATTCAAAAATAAGTGCAAAAAGTATAATAGATTAAGCATGCTAAAAGACATATCACTCACCTTCCTTAAACTTACAAAATTTTGCTAACAATAAATAGAAGGACAATGTTTTTTTATTGTTGCTTTAATTTCTCCCTTGATTCATCCATCATTAATTAAACATGTTAAAATTTTATTATTACTAAAAATAGAATTTTTTTTTTAAATTCAAATGATGATAATGACATTTTAAAGTTTGAATGATGTTTTTAATCATAATCTAATGATGAAGATGAAGACAAAACTAATTTTAAATTAGAACTCTTTTCATAAATAGATTGATTTTTAACTTTTCATTAAATCACCATCTTTATTCTCAAAAACTAATCTTAATTGGTTATAGATCATCAATCTTTATGCAGGCAATATCATTATTAATGAGATTATCACTAACTATTTGATTATTGGCATCTTAATCAACATAAAGTTTTTATTTATACCAACTTTAAACATTTTTTTAAATGAATCTTGATTCTTTCAAATAAATTTTCTATTATGACTCTCATATATAATTTTGTGGCAATCCTATGAAGACTGTACACTATAGGATGTCACAAAACACGTTTTAAAAATATTACCTTTTGTACATTGCATTGGACGGTTCTTCACAATAAGTACCCTAACAACTATTTAAGACAATTTTAGTTGACCAATAATGAACACTTTTAAAGTAGTCATCTAAGAATACCGTATTGAATTAAAATATGTAGTGATATTTTAAAATTCTTACTATTGATGAAATATTGTTAAAATTTTGGGCATGCTAAGTGAAGGCAATAAAATCTAGGCAAGAATAATAGAACTCGATGGACTAAAGGAAAGACAACATTAAGAAACATTGAACAAGACTTTGCTTAAGACGACGAATGGAATCATACTCTACACCTCAACACTTTCTTTGATTTAAAGCATAGAGAGATTAATACAATAATTTCCTTTAATCCCATAGTAATGTTTTTACCTAGTCCATAGCCAACCTGTTAGGTGTGGACATCAATTTAACATGCCATCGATTGCATATCAATAGTTAAATGCCAATTAAATAAAGATTTCATTAATTTCCATAACTTTGGATGAGCTCATTTTTATGAGGTTTGGAAGCCATTGAAAGTTTATTTTATTATAAATTTCATTACTTCAACTAGATATCAACCATCATCATAGCACAAAGAATTACAAG